>NC_069006.1:12840032-12840953 GCF_001194135.2 Octopus bimaculoides | reverse complement strand
TGTGTTTGTCCCCCCCAACATCGCTTGACAACTGATGCTGGTGTGTTTACATCCCCGTAACTTAGCGGTTCGGCAAAAGAGACCGATAGAATAAGTACTAGGCTTACAAAGAATAAGTCCTGGAGTCGATTTACTCGACTAAAGGCGGTGCTCCAGCATGACCGCAGTCAAGTGACTGAAACAAATAAAAGAGTAAAAGAGTATGTACACATGTATGCATATGTGTGCATACGTATAAATAGGTTCAAGCATAGATGTTATTGTATTTATGGATCTTAGTATTTTTTGCTAAACTTCCCGAATGTTTTACATATTTTGACAGTACCTTTGACTATTTACAGCTGTAATCTCTTGATTAGTGATGTTTTTTTTCTGGTTTTGTGAATTTCAACTTCTGAAGATAGGTACAGAGGCAGTATTTCACGTAGCCAAGTGCTCCAAGAATTATTGCTAGAAATTTACAATTACAGTCCAGATTTTTCATCAGTTTGCCATTGGTGTTTTCTTTTTTCACTAACCTTTTAACGTTATCTTGACATCAGCTGGGCGGCTAATTTCAAAAACAACTGTATGGTTTCTTTTCTGTCTCCGGTCACTATGCACGCGTGTATGCATGCATGCAAATATGTATATCGACATTCACCGTAGTGTGTTTCAATAATGGTTTGTGAATGTATTGTTTGTCTGAGTGAGTGTGGGTACATATCTGCTTCTCATTGCATATTAATGTGAAATTAAGCCCCACGACGATGACTCTGTTTTTAAATGAAAATTTAAATCATTTAATTTCCGAGGTAAAACGGACGGGATTTCAATAAAGTTAGTTTTCGCTTTACAATAATTTGTTTTCCTTTATCATCATCAGCAGCAGCAGCAACCCCCCACCCCCACTACCACCACAACCACCACCACCACCACCAC
>NC_069006.1:12838256-12839860 GCF_001194135.2 Octopus bimaculoides | reverse complement strand
ACTACTATCGTCACCGTCAGTCTTACAGTTTATTTTATATTTCTATTTCAAACAGTATCGAATGTATTGTGTCTAATTTTCTTGCTCCACTGAATATTATAATTACAAAAATATTAAAAAGAAAAAATATAAGTAAATTTGAAAAAAAAAAAAAAAAAATTGCGAATTAATTTTCTGCCTCAAAAGATTTCTTTAAAGATATTCTGTTTATTTACTTTATTCTTATAAAATGGCTTACGTGAGTCTCAGGGGAAATAGTGTCACTGAGGACATTTTACCTGGCCTCGTTATTGGAAAAAAGCAGACAGGAACTTATGCACGTCTTATGACTTGACAGGTTACAAACAGGATTTACTATACTAAAGACGTCTAAGTGCCAGGTGGTTTGGTTAGACGCATTTCAGTCATCCACCCAAAGGCTGGAATCCTCTCCCCGAAGGGCTGGCACACATTTTGCGGCTACCAAATTTCAACCATGACAATTACCCAACATGCTGTGCAGCAGAAACGAAGCCAGATCCATGTAATTGCGAATCAGACATCTTGACCACACAGCCATGCCTATCTATGTCTTTTTTAATTTATCTACTTACATGTGTGTGTGCGCGAGTGGTGAAGTCTTACACACTGTAAATATGAGCTCCATCTGATTGCATGACCAGGTGTCATGTGGGCACTGATGATGACTTAGACTCGAAACTAGCCAGACCACTCCCTCATTGCTGAGCCACCCACAGATTAAAAATTTGTTTACATTTGTTCACCTGAATCTGAACTCACTGTTAAAGCTTTTCTCAATTTCAAATCGAGCTTCTCTGTTTAACTTGCATCAGATCCCCAACTACGCTAACCATTCAATCACTGACTTGGCGTGTAGTTTCTACTTGACTGAAGCAGAAGGACCACGCATGTACAACACTACAGTCGCGAGCATGCTGCGCCGTGTGCTTGACGCACTGCTTCATAGTCAGGCTTCTTTTTTGTTGTTTATATCTATCTGCCTATTTGTCAGTCTGTTTGCCTATGCATGCATACATGTCGCATGCCACAACGACGTCTCGACGACACGAATTGAACTGGAAAGACACAAACCCACACAGTTATATATACTTTGCCTCGAGGTGTCTGTGGATCAGAAGGTGTGAACCCTAGAAGCGGGCAGTGCTACTATGAGTAGCGTTAATTGGACACAAGCTGTGGCTTGGCTCAATCCCGACAGGGTCGCTTGAGTGAAGGTGTCTGTTGAAAGACCTGAAACAACAAAGGACCCTAGGAAAATTCACTGATGATGTGTCTAAGTGCGTCACAGGATGATGTGGGCATGTGTGTACGTACACACACACACACACAGTTCAAATTTATAGAAAACAAAAGACGAAGATAGGTGAGGGAACAACAGGCTGGTGTATTAGTTTGACGCTTGAGAAGAATGGAAAACTCTGACATTTCGAGCCTACGCTCTTCGACAGAAAGAGTTGAGAGGAGAAAATGGAGAGAGAAAGAAAAAAACCGAGAAAGAGAAAAATGTGTAGGGGTTAACGGTTCAACATGATGAAATATATTTCCTTTTTATTAAAGCCGAAAGGATCTTCACATCATATATA
>NC_069006.1:12836940-12838087 GCF_001194135.2 Octopus bimaculoides | reverse complement strand
TATATACATACATACAGAGAGAGAGAGAGATGCTACCATTTCAGTTTTTGTCACAAGATATTAGTGAATGGAAAACCATAGTAAAAGACATTTGCACATACGGTGGAACCAAACTCGAAACAACGTGGCAGCAATTCGGTCTCCTTACCCACCTCACTCCACCGTGCCTGTTTATTGTATATGAACACACACGTGTATTAGTTATTGTGTTTATTAACTATTTTCCCACTCAGTAGGTTATCAACCTGAAGGTAATTAACGATGTAATTCCTATAAAACCCTTATTAGCCATAATGGTATTGGCCATAGGTCTGTCGACCAACAATATCAGCTACAACAATTACATCATGTTAAAGTCTAAGCAAGGAAGATCTGACTTCTAGAAATAGCAACCAGATCTCCCTCAAATGAACTCTATTACTAATATTTCATTATGGGAGTGGTGGGATATGAAGGGAAAAGTTTCTTATGTCGGCCCCATGACTCGACAGCTATATTTAAAAGAGTATCGACCCCTGGAAGGGAAGAAAGGCAAAGTTGACATTGGCTTCGTTTGAACTCAAAAGGTTAAGGATTATAACGTGCAATGCCTTTATTTTAATTACCGTATTTCAGCGCGTATAAGAAACCCCTTTTTGTCGAAAATTAGGTTAAAAGATATGGGAGTTTCTTATACATGGGTAGTATTATAATCCCTTACAGAACCTTTTTTTTTTTTTAAATTGAAGCCCCCCAAATTAGGGGTTCCTTATACACGTTAAAATACGGTAGTAACCCTGTTATTCTATTTTCCGTCTTCTATGTCACACAAGACAATTACTAGAATATCATTCACATTTTATTTCTCTCGTTCAACGCCTTTTTTTGTTTGCGTTGATTTTCAATTATTTCTGGATACTTCGTCGTTGTTGTTGGACAACATGTGACAGTTCAAATGTAATATGTATCCTTAGGTGTATATATCTGCGTGTATGTGTGTGTATGTATATAATTAATTATAAATTTTTATGTGTATATATATGTGTGTGTATATATGTATTTATTCATATAATTGTGTTGTCACTATAAATTTTTATGTATATTATATATTTATTGATTTATTCATATAATTGTATAATCGTTATAAATTATATATATATATATATAT
>NC_069006.1:12832543-12834122 GCF_001194135.2 Octopus bimaculoides | reverse complement strand
ATATATATATATATATATATATACATACACATATATATATATATATATGTATGTATATATGTATGTATGTATGTATGTGTATATGTTTGTGTGTCTGTGTTTGTCCACCCAACATCGCTTGACAACTAATGCTGGTGTGTTCACATCCCCGTAACTTCGCGGTTCGGCATTAAAGACCGATAAAATAAGTACTAGGTTTACAAAGAAGAAGTCCTGGGATCGATTTGTTCGACTAAAGGTGGTGCTCCAGCATGGCCACAGTCAAATGGCTGAAACAAGTAAAAGAGTAAAAGAGATATAGGAAGGGAGCGAGAGAAAACACTTCAATATGTGTGTTTGCTGACAGCAGTATGCATGCATACATATGTATGTTTTGGGCTTTAATGCTTGTGATGCAAATGAATGTTAAAATGTTAATGTAATGCATTATATATGCAGGCACATATGTTGTTAAATGTATACATACATTATATATAATAAGCTTAGTTTAAAACGTGAGCGCTCACACACACACACACACACACCCGCACATCCAAATGACTGTGCATGTGTGAATGAACACATGTTTATGCAAACAGGTGCTTCCATGTTAATTATTGATGACATTAAAACGTTTAAGATAATTTGTTTTACGCTTTTTTAGAATTAAATTTATGTATATATGCACACATACATATATACATAAATCCACGTACATACATACATACACATGTGTATGTGTTCGCGCGCGCGCGCACGTATGTGTGTGTGCCCACATCATCATCATCATCATTGAATGTCCGTTTTCTATGCTGGCATGGACTGGATAATTTGACAGGAGCTGCCCAGGCCAGGGGCCGCTCCCGGTTCCATTGTCTGTTTGGACTTGGTTTCTACAGCGGAGTGTGCTTCCAAACACTGACCACTTTACAGAGTATACAGGGTGCTTTTACATGGCGCCAGTACCAGTTATCCAAACATACATAGCTTCATACACATGAACACACATACATACACAAACATACATTCATATACATTTATATACATAGACAGAACCATGCGTATATATTTACATACATATATGTATGTATGCATGCAAATATGTACGTACGTTCATACATGTGTACCTGACATACGCACGCACTGTGTATGTATGTATGTATGTATGTATGTATGTGGAGGTGCGTGGATTAGTGGTTAGGGTATTCGGCTCGCGATCGCAGGATTGCGAGTTCGATTCCCGGTGATGCGTTGTGTCCTTGAACAAGACACTTTATTTCACGTTGCCCCAGTCCACTCAGCTGGCAAAAATGAGTAGTACTTGTATTTCAAGGGGCCAGCCGTGTCAGACTCTGTGTCACGCTGAATCTCCTTGAGAAGCATGTGAAGAGGTACGTGTGTCTGTGGAGTGCTCAGCCACTTTTACGTTAATCTTACGATCAAGCTATTCCGTTGATCGGATCAACTGGGACCCTCGTCGTCGTAAGCGACGGGGTCCCTGTTTTTTTTGTTTTTTTTTTAAATATATGTATGTATGTATAGTGTTAGGTGTGTTGTACAGAAATTGAATATTGAGAAAAAAGTCATCAGAATATCTATC
>NC_069006.1:12829228-12831310 GCF_001194135.2 Octopus bimaculoides | reverse complement strand
AACACGTGCACAAGCAATACCACAAAAGGAGCCACTGAAGGTTCTTCCACATCCTGTTAGTAATAGCAGTCAAAATCTCCCTCAAATCACATCCTATATTCTTAAAATGCTGAATGGATGCAGATTGAAACTGCTGGAATATCTTCGACCGTAGGTGTGGTCAGTCAGTGGGGTAGGGGGAACTAAACAAAATCATAAATGATATACACGCACACGCACACACACACACACACACACACACACACACACACACACATATATATATACACACACATACATCTACACACAAATATACGTGAATGTATATATATATATATATGCGTATATATACACCTCCATAAACACACACACACAATCCTGGCCCAAATATTAACCAAGACACAAGCACACAACTACCTGGTCAATACATACCACTACCACCACCACCACCACTACTACTACTACTACTACTACTACTACTACTACTACTACTACTACTACTACTATTGTTACTACTATACTCCAACTAACAAGGTCATACCACACCTACTACCATCATCATCACCACTGCCGCCGCCGCCGCCAGGACCCTTATCTCACTCTCTACAACCCCCACAATCACATCATCATCATGTTCAACACAACCAGCCGAGTTGATCACAACCTCCCCCGAAGCTCACACATACAATATCACCACCACCACCGCCACTACCACCAAAACAATATCAACAACAACACCAACATCAACAAAAACAACAACAACAGCAGCAACAACAAAGAAAAAGATGAAAAAGGAAACGATTATGAAGTCCACAGCTTCATGAAAGTGTTGTGATGAAATCTGGCGCCTACCTGGTCTGAGGCGGTCTCTTTGATCTTTGTGTGTGTGTGTCAGTGTATAGATTAATGCATATGTGTGTGTATGTGTATAGCAGGGATTTGTGTACATGTAGTATATGCATATGTACATACGTGTGTACATATTTCGTGTATGTATATATATATATATATATATATATATATACACACACACACACACACACACACACACACACACACACACACACACACACACACACACACACACACACACACACACACACACACACACACACACACACCAAACACACACATATATATGAGTTGCTGGCTGTGATCAACTTGGTTTATGATGATGATGATGATGTGATTGTGATATTAATGGTGGTGGTGGTCGGCATAATGGTTTTGGTGGCGGTGGTGATGGTTGTCACCTTGTTAGCTGGAGTGTATTAGCACTAGTGTGTATATACACGCACACATTCATATATATTTGTATGTATTCATATACGTTTAAATATATTAGTGCTGTTGTTTAACACCAGGACAGTCTAGATCAGGTACACCTATGATCCTGAGCGTCCAACCATGATTAACCGAAGTGTATTTCTTTTTAAAAAGGCGGCCCATTAGCGGAGTCATCAGAGCGTTGAACAGAATCGATCGTGGTATTTGTTGGAACTGTTGGTGTTCTAAGTTCAAATCCGCCGAGGTTCAACTACATTCCTTTTCCACCCTTTTGGGGCCGATAAAAAAGGTACCGATCCGGGAGAAGAGGAGGTTGACGGGACTGTTAGAGAGTAAGGTGCCTTGTGATATTTGATGTGCCTCTTTGAATTTTGACAGTGACGTCACTGGTACCGAAAAGTTTTGGTCAATGACAGTGGCCTGAGCCTTAGACAAACATTGGTGGTGGTGGGAGGGGGATGGGATAGACTGGCTTGTTTGGATCAGCTGACAACTTCCTTAAAAAAAGAAAATCTTGCCCCACGCCTCTTCACGTATGTGTAGATGCATGGTTTTCAGTCACCGACGGAGACCCTGGCCTCATTCGAAAGCTACAGCAATGTGACGAATCACAGTCTGGCCGACATATATGGCAATGAAACTACACGCGTACTGTTGGTGGTTTCTTTTCTTTATCTGGACTTTTCCCTTTCTCCTTTCCGGCGAAGGACTATCCTCGAAACGTCAAAAACTCTCTTTTTACTCTTTTACTTTTTACTATGCTCAGCCTTGTTTTTGTATACATTCGCTGCTTTCTTCCAGGGAATCTAATGCTCT
>NC_069006.1:12826115-12829128 GCF_001194135.2 Octopus bimaculoides | reverse complement strand
ATATATATACATATATATATATATACATATATATATATATATATATGGGATTCAGTCCCACTTCGTGGATCCTTGGGAAGTGTCTTCTACTATAGCCTCGGGCCGTCCAAATCCTTGTAAGTGGATTTGGTAGACTGAAACTGAAAGAAGCCTGTCGTTTATATATATATATATATGTATTTGGGTGTTTGTGTCTGTTTGCCTCCACCATCGCTTGACAACCAATGTTGGTGTGTTTACGTCCCCTTAAATTCTTTTGCGGTTCACCGATAGAATAATTACTAGGCTTACAAAGAATAAGTGCAGGGGTCGATTTCTTCGACTAAAAGTCTGTGCTCCAGCATGGCCAGTCAAAATGACTGAAACAGGTAAAAGAATAAAGGAATATGATCAATAGAGTTACCCGGCGTTGCCATGATACCAAATATGTAGAAAGACTGTTTCAACCTAAATGACTTGTCTTATACTTCGTTATTAGCAGAAGATTAAATATTAATTGAAAATGAAGACCGTTGCATTATTTTTTCATTATTGCAGGTTATATTATTGCTAATTAATGCCTTCATTACCGAACCTTCCTTTTGTATCTCTGCAGAATTTCGGAGACTCAACTAAACAACAACAACAATAATAATAATAATAGTAATAATAATAATAATAATAATAATAAATGCGACGATCACAATCAAGTTATTCAATGTATAGCGTTGCTAAATATGTGCGAATAGTTTTGTTTAGTTATTTGTGTTGCTGTTGCTCGGGTGGTGACTGAGCAGTGTACGTCTTGTGTGGTTTCTGTTTGCATTATCGGGTGGCAATGGGGTAGAAAATGAGTTGCGTAAGTTTTACTGTCGTGCTGAGGGGATGGTATATAGTTTATAGAAAGAAAAAAGAAACACTATATAGCTATTTTTATTATTATTATTAGCATTAGCATTATTACTATTATTCAGTGGTTTTATTTCGTGTTCTCATTTCACTAGCGAATGTAACCATGTCAACTTTAGGTTTATGTAATGTTTTTTGTAACAGTTTAGAATATTTTCTATTGTGTTCACACTATTCTACCTTATAAACTACCTATCAACGCTACTTTATCTCTATTATTTAAGTCCCACGATTTTTATAATATAATCGTCGCCTGCATGTTGTTGCTTTTTTTTAATTTTTAGCTGTTCAATACCTCTCAAGGCGCCTATTTTCATGGAGATTATTTCTGCTTTCACGTCTCGCTTTCAAGTTCTGGCGACTTGTAGAACTTCATATCTGTGTTGTTCTTCCATTTCATTTCAAGATCAATAATCGATTGGAGATAAATTATCAGCACTTCGATTAGGGGGCATTTCTTTCTTCGGTGGTGCATGATAGCAATATCTAAACAAATAATTCTCGATCCCTCTGTCTGTATGGAATGTTTTATTCCCGATTTGTCACTTTGTCATTCTCTAACACTTCTGTGTTTATACCATACCTTTCGTGTTTGTTTTATAATGTTGCCACAACTAATCTTCAGAAAAAAAAAAAGCCTGAGTCCTATCATCTCTGTTAACGGCTTCGTTTGTGACTAAGACAGCGCAACCAGAGACAGTATGGACAACAAAATGTGTTACGTCTTCAGTTGTTGACGAAATAAAATCTTTTTTCAGCAAAGTGACGAGTGGCTGTGTGGTAAGTAGCTTGCTTACCAACCACATGGTTCCGGGTTCAGTCCCACTGCGTGGCACCTTGGGCAAGTGTCTTCTACTCAGGCCGACCAAAGCCTTGTGAGTGGATTTGGTAGACGGAAACTGAAAGAAGCCCGTCGTATATATGTATATATATATATATATATATATATATATATATATATATATATATGTTTGTGTGTATGTGTGTCTGTGTTTGTCCCCCCAACATCGCTTGACAACCGATGGTGGTGTGTTTACGTCCCCGTAACATAGCGGTTCGGTAAAAAGAGACCGATAGAATAAGTACTAGGCATCCAAAGAATAAGTCCTGGGGTCGATTTACTCGACTAAAGGCGGTGCTCCAGCATGGCCACAGTCAAATGACTGAAACAAGTAAAAAAGTAAAAGAGTAATATAATTTCGTAATTTTCTGGAGAAATTTCGACTGTGGAGTGTCTCAAATAAAAATCCTTAGTTCCTTGTAATGTAACTTTCTGCTCCCTTAAGACAGTCAATACTGAAAGGCATGTGAAGT
The DNA here is from genome assembly GCF_001194135.2 of Octopus bimaculoides. Classification (NCBI taxonomy): domain Eukaryota; kingdom Metazoa; phylum Mollusca; class Cephalopoda; order Octopoda; family Octopodidae; genus Octopus; species Octopus bimaculoides. Next base: position 12,826,926 of record NC_069006.1, on the reverse strand, counting down.
CCTGGGGCTGTCGGTAGCACACTGGATCTTGTTTATATTCCCAAACAAATGACTACAAATATTAGTGAAAGAGACGGACGGGTAGGATCGTTTGGGTGCAGGATAACATACTTCTAGCTCTTTATGTTCTGAGTTCAAATAACACCGAAATCGACTTTGCTTTTCCCCCCTTCAGGGTTGATAAAGTAGAGTACCAGCGGAGTACTGGGAGAGTCGATGTAATCGACCCACCCTTCCCAATTGCTAGCCTTGGGCCAAAGCTTGAAAGAATTATTAATAAATTCAGTTGATGTGTAATGAAGCGAGGAGTCGGGTTCGAAACCACTGAAAATTCTACAAAAAGAAAAAGACTTTCAGAGTTAAGTTGTTAATGAAGTATTTGGAAGAGGAGACGCTGCAGAAGAAATGAAGGCTTTTCTCTCGTTGGTGGAATAGCATGAAATTATCACAGCTATACATGTATGAATATTTGCGTTTACGTCTGTGTGTATGTATGTATGTATATATGCATATGTATGTATGTATGTATGTATGTATGTATGTGAAGGCGCAATGGCCCAGTGGTTAGGACAGCGGACTCGTAGTCATAAGATCGCGGTTTCGATTCCCAGACCGGGCGTTGTCAGTGTTTATTGAGCGAAAACACCTAAAAGCTCCACGAGGCTCCGGCAGGGGATGGTGGCGAACCCTGCTGTACTCTTCCACCACAATTTTCACTCTTACTTCCCGTTTCTGTTGTACCTGTAATTCAAAGGGTCAGCCTTGTCACACTGTCACGCTGAATATCCCCGAGAACTACGTTAAGGGTACA
>NC_069006.1:12820810-12823460 GCF_001194135.2 Octopus bimaculoides | reverse complement strand
ATATATATATATATATATTCAAATTACGACAAACGTAAACAAACAAACGAAGTTTGCTTTAGAAGCGTTGAGATGTATTAGAAAGTTAAAAAAGTTATTTTAAATTCTCAAACGCAGGATACATACATACATACATACATAGTAAAGCATGTTCAATTTAATCTATTTTAAAGATGGCAGCGTTAGACAGACTGAAAGAAATAGACTGTTATGAAAATGTGTTGACTTATTAATGCAGAAGGTTCTGACATGAAATTCCCCCTCCCACTCACATGTGCAATTTCACCCATTTGAGATCGGTAAATACCAATCAAGAACTGAGATCGATTTTGATCGTCTGTTGCCCGCCTTTTTTATTCCCATGATTATCCATGGTTATATGCCTGTCTGCGTGTGAGTGTACATATATATAGACACACACACACATATACATATTATGCATACACATTTATACATACATTTTGTATATTTAAATTTTTTGTACACACGCATATACATATGCACTCATAAATACATTATACATATACGCACACATACATGATATATATGCGTATAAACACATACAGAGACACTGTCAGAGAGACAGGTGGATTGCAATCTAAACACATTACCATAAATTACTAACCCACAGAGTTTGTGTGTGAAGTATTAATAATTTCGCCCCCGACCCCGTCAGAAAACATTTGAGACGAAAGTCAGGGTATCATTGGTCTTGGCTTGTGCTTCATTTAAAAAGCGATTGATATTTTCTTTTCCTGGAAAAAAGGATTAAGGGGCACTTATTTGCTGATGGGTGGTCAACCATGCATGAAACATGCCAGAATAATTTCCGTTTATCGTTTTTCTGTGGGTAAAGAGAATAACATGATAGATTTACATCTACTACTTTCTTAAGGCGTAGGCGTTATAAACTGATGGTTAACTATATGAAATTGTTCATGTGTGAGTATATATATATATATATATATATATATATATATATATATATATGTATGTATGTATATATATGTATATATATGGTGGAGAAGACGTAGTGACAGAAAGAGGAGAGAGAGATAGTTAGATAGAGGGAGAGAGAGAGAGAGAGAGAGAGAGAGATTATTTGAGTGACCTTATAGAACATAACATGTTTCAGTGAATAACTACAACCATAAAATTTTATTTGTAAATTGTCTGACAAATCATCGTATAATAACAAGAACAACTAGTATTGGTCGGTTAGCAAACATAGGTGCTGTGTGAGTGCGGCTATGATTTAAAATGCCTATGGAGTTGGTAAGAGGGCGTGTGTGTATGAATATACTTCAGGATCTGCGTGTATGCATGTGTATGTTTCCATGTATGTGTATCTGATTATATGATCCTGTTTATCTTTTGTATGTGACTATGTGTATGTGTTTGCATGTGTATGTATGTATGTATATATATATATATATATATATATATATATATATATATATATATATATTTATTTATTTATTTATGTGTTTCAGCCAAGTGGCTGCGGTCATGCTGGTGCACCACCGTGATTTTCACGTTCCTCGCATGGCTCTTCTCCCCCACCTGACATGGTCCAATCAGGAGTTTTGATGGCACATCTGGTGTATAAGAGAATTTGACATAGCTGCCCTAAACTGCGTCTCATTACGAGCCATTGGTTCGTCTGGTACCGTGGAGAGGAAAGTGTCAAGTTTTGTCTTGAAGACCTCCGTATCCATGTCTTGCATGTCTCTCAAATGTTTTGGCAGGGCATTGAAGAGCTGAGGTCCTCTGAAACCGAGGCTGCTGCAGTATCTCGTTCTTATGTGAGATGCAGTGGACGGTACCTTTAGCACCATGCAGTGGCGACCCGTGCGGGCGTTCATATATATATATTATTTGTGCGTGTAAATTTAAGTCCATTTGTGTCTGCATGTGTGCATATTGTGTATGTGTATGTTCGTGTGTATGTATGTATGTGTATTTATGTAAGTATGCGGTTTTCATGCGTTGAATTAGTGCACCATTCCGTACTTGGTAGGCCGACACTTCACACACACACACACACGCAATACTTACACACACACACACACACACACACACACACACACACACACACAACCGTCTGCAGAGGTCAATCGGCACAGATACCCAGACAGACAGTCATACATTAATACACAAATAATCAGGCAATTTAGCACATACAAACACAGAAAGTCAGACACAAGTTCTACAACGAGTACATGAAACTGTATGGTTGTTTGTGTGTGTATTCGTGTGTGGTTCTCGATCGATACACCACGTTTATAGGCGCAGGCGTGGCTTTGTAGTAAGAAGCTTGCTTCCCAACCACATGGTTCCGGGTTCAGTTCCACTGCGTGTCACCTTGGGCTCGGCAAAAGAGATCGATAGAATAAGTACTAGGCTTACAAAGAATAAGTCCCGGGGTCGATTTGCTCGACTAAAGGCGGTGCTCCAGCATGGCCGCAGTCACATGACTGAAACAAGTAAAAGAGTAAAAGAGTAAGAGTATATATATTCAAATTACGATGAAAGTAAACAAACAAACGAAGTTTGCTTTAGAAGCGTTGAGATGTATTAGAAAGTTAAAGAAGTGATTTTAAATTCTCAAACGCAGGATACATACATACATACATACATACATAGTAAT
>NC_069006.1:12820166-12820573 GCF_001194135.2 Octopus bimaculoides | reverse complement strand
CAAGGCACGTCACTTCATGTTGCCCCAGTCTACTCAGCTGTAAATATGAACCAATCGAGTGCTGGTGCAGCTCTCTCTCTCTCTCTCTCTCTCCTTCAGGCTGTCCCATCCTGGATATTCCCCTAGGACAAGGAACTGGAGGGCCAAGAGAGCGTCTATACAGGCCTCTTAAAACAATTAGTGAAAACACGGTACATGGTTGCGAGGGATACTGTTACACACACACACACACACACAGAAAACTTCTAAAGGTGTCGAAGACCAGTGAAACTTGGAAATTACTCTCACCTTCCTTCTTTATACAAATAAAAGTCTTACTCTGTCATTATGTATTGAGTGCTTTTTCAGTTAAGTTCTGACTCTCTATATTTATGCATAATATATATATATATATATATATATATATA
>NC_069006.1:12817754-12819380 GCF_001194135.2 Octopus bimaculoides | reverse complement strand
AAGGAAGATCGATGCAAGGGGACATATCTGTTAATGGGAGAAACTGAAAGAGTTAAGACTCTACTCCCTGAAGCGAAGGTGGGAAAGATATGCAATAATATACATCTGGAAAATCTTAGAGAAACTCGTTCCAAACTTTGGCATTGTCACTCACACAAACAGCAAGACGGGGCGCTACAGCATTGTACCAAAGGTCCCAACATTACCATCAGGATATAAGACCAGATACTGCAACAGTTTAGGCTTCAAAGACCCACAGCTCTTCAAAATCTTTCCACAAAGCCTGAGAGACCTCCATGGCGTGGACGTGGGCTTTTTCAAAACAAAACTAGATCTCCTTCTGTCAAGAGTTCCGGATGAACCTACCTCTATGCAAGAAACACAGATGAGGGCAGCAACGTCAAACTCCCTCATCCACCAAATGTCACATCTCAGAGGAGGTTTAGTGAAAGTGTAGCCAAATAAATGGCGGTGCCCTAGCATGGCCGCAGTCCTTGGACTAAAACTAAAAAAGAAAAAGAAATGTATATGTGATCTGATGCAGTCTCTAACCATCATATCACGACGTGTGTGTGTATGTGTGTGAAGGTGCGTGGCCTAGTGGTTAGGGTGTTACTCTCACGATCGCGAGATCGTAAGTTCGATTTCCGGACAAGGCGACGCGTTGTGTTCTTCAGCAAAACACTTCATTTCACATTGTTCCAGTCCAGTTCACTCAGCTGTAAATGGGTAACCGGGCGACGGAACAGCCTTCCGATCGGGTGGAATATTGGCCTGCTCACCTAAGCCAGCGGGGTGGCATTATTCGTAAGCTAAAACGATGCGAAACGCATTGTGACTAGCGATGTATTACAACATCCGGCAGTCTGGTCAATCACGTGATTTATATATAAATGTGTGTGTGTTGTATTTGGCGAGCATGTATCACCGACTTATAAACATCGACAACGAAACCGAGAAGCAAACGTTTTACGAACTAATTTCCTTGATATATTTGTTCTGCCTCGAACATTACACTTCCTTGGTTATTTATGCCGTGTGAAATTCAATCGAATAGTGATTGAATTTCCTTCGAAGAAAATACTTGTAACAAACGACGCTCTTGTTCACAATTTGCCAAATAAAATAAATAAATAAAATAAAATAAAATAAATGAACCTGAAGTGAGGAAAAAGTAGAAGGAACGCTCCAACGTCGGCCTAAAGAGAATCGTTAAGATTAACAACAAAGGAATCAGCAGTAGGAGTCACGAGTCAAAGACTCGTGGTTTAGACGAGCGATGGACTTGCATGAGATGGAGTTTGGATATATATAAAAAGGCTGCTTGCAAAGGGATGGGGTGGTGAAGGTGAACGTCTGTTGTAATCATTATATGTCTTTACATGGAACTGAAAGGTCGACCAACAGACAGACACACCTCAAAAAGTCGCAATGTCAACGACAAAAGAGGAGTAGCTAAACGACATAATTAAGTTCTCACTTGAAAGTGGTGATGGGGGAATGAAATGGCGCGGTGGTGGTGGTGGTGGTGGTGGGGAGGCTACATCAGAAGCCAGCCAATCAAAATGTCGTTGAACACAAGTTACAACCAGCAAACAATGTTTAAGTCTGCCATAAAGAATAGAA
>NC_069006.1:12815405-12817526 GCF_001194135.2 Octopus bimaculoides | reverse complement strand
CTTGGCAGGTTTTGTCACATAAAATGAAGCAATTTACAAAGCATTTGTTGGACTTCATCTTTTGAAGGAACAAAGAATGTCATTTTCCATGCTGAAAGGAAAGCAAAGAAAAAAAATCATGGTAGACATAACTGGGAGATTTCATTGATTGAAGATGTTACGTTGAGAGTTAAGGTTAAGTCTGTTGGAACACTTGGATAGGACCGCTGTCATTAACAGCAAAGAAGAGTAATTTGTGTGTGTGTGTGTGAGTGTGTGTGTGTGTGGAGAGCGAGAAAAAGAGAGATGTGTGTAGTTGTGTGTGCGTGGATATATGTGGAGATGTATGTGTATAGGTGAGTGTCTATGTGTGAGTAGATGGGCGTTAATATCGTAATATCGTATTTTTTTCTTTTTTTAGGTCTCGTACTTATTTTATCGGTCTTTTATGCCAAACGACTAAGTTACGCGAAAGTAAAGAAGCCAACAATAGTAGCCAAGCGGTGATGGGTTCAAACACAAAAATGCACATACACCCACACATAAGCGATGGCTTCCGCACAGTTTCCGCCTACCAAATCCACTCACAAGACTTTGACCGACCTGGGGCTATAGTAGAAGATACTTGATTGAGGTGCCGTACAGTGGGACTGACCCACAAACCATGTGAATGAGAAGTAAACTTCTTAACCACACAGCCATGCCTGCGTCGAATGACTTGATTTTTCACACCAAACATTAAATACTCCATTGATTAAAAACGCTTTTATTAGCCAAAAACACTATGTACTGTAGATATTAATTGATTAATCAATTTAATTAGCACATACACTCTTATGCTAAGAATGTAAGCAATGGAAAATGTAAATGAAGGTTACGAGGTGTTTAGTAATAGACCGTCGTAAGCGCCACAAACCGAGTAAAACGCAAAGTTTCGCGACTTTTAGAATGCGATATCTCGGCAAGGAATGAAGTTAGGAAGCTGGTTTTGGTCTTAAAATGACCGTGAAGACCTCTTTTAATCATTTCACTTATATAAAATTATTTATTTATGTATGTATCTGATGAAACAATGACTGCGTCTTTCTCGTTTTGTAGACTATGCCGGTACTACGAAACGGTGTAATGCATTGCATATTTTAGCCACAATACCTAGAAAAAACATACAGAGACCCCCCACTAAAGATATTGCTTGTGTTTTAATATACCAAAGTAAGTTTCTTTAAAAGGTAAGTAAGACAAGATAGTAAGATAATAGCTCATTATCGTCACGATGGTAATGAAGAATATTAGAAAATGAGCTATAACACCTCAAAAAACAATACAAGGCCCATACCAACGGTATTGATTGATCATGTGTGCTTACGATGGTATGTTACTAAACTTTCTGGTCCGAGTTTGGGTCAGCGAGCATCGTGTCAATAGTGTCGAGGTACAATTTTTTCAGCCAGATTTTCGACCTTATTGCAAGCCTCACTGGTTCTTCCTCCCACCTTTTTCGGATTCTAGACGTTGAGACAAAGGAAATGATACATCAACCTCGAAAATGGCCGGTGTGGCGCATACGACACTCTGCTACTAAACGTCTGTTTCATTGCTAAAACAATGTTACATAACTTGTAACATTGTTTTAGCTATGAAATATTTGTAGTTTTCACTAACTTCTCCATTCTTTATATTCTCAGACACACACATATTTATTCATAAAAAAAATAGAGAACACGTCTAAATATGAACGCATAACCAACTTTGATCTCTATACATATTTTCATTCATGATCACATACCCATCACTGTACATATTTCATCTCACTACTTTAGCTTTAGAGTTTTTGTATATATATGTATTTATCCCCTCCCTGAAAGATGAGCAATTACCACCCCTGTCTCCGATAATAACGATCATCAATTACGTCCCCGAACATTTTTCTACCTGTTGATCATTCATTCACAAACTTCTCCAAATACAACATAGACAAAAATCTTCTTAACAAAATACGAAATTACAATAATTTCAATGTCATGATGAGGGAAAGCGAAACCGGTCGACAAACACAATACCCTTCCACTAATAAAATATATTAAAACTATGTAAACTGTGCAGTTTCCTTCTTTTATTATATATATATATATATATAATACC
>NC_069006.1:12811200-12811658 GCF_001194135.2 Octopus bimaculoides | reverse complement strand
AAGAGAGAGAGAGAGAGAAAGAAAGAGAGAGAAAGAGAGAGAGAGAGAAATAGAGAGAAAGAGAGAGAGATTGATGTGTGTGTGTGTGTGTGTTAGTGTTTGTGTGTGTTAAAGTAGCGATGTGTGTCGAGAGCAACAAAACTTTTAAGGAACATTATTTCAATAAACTCGTTACATACCTCCACACAAATATCTGTGGCGCAGTCACTAGGCTGAAACCAGTTCAACACTACAGTAGTGTGTGTGTGTGTGTGTGTGTGTGTGTGTGTGTGCGTGCGTGTGTCTGTGTGTGTACACACGTGAATATGCCTGTGTATATCTTTTATCTGTTACCTTTTACTTGTTCCAGTCAAGAGACTGCGGCCATGCTGGAGCACTGCCTTGAATAATTTTAGTCAAATGAATCGACCACAGTACTTTTTTAAACCTGATACTTATTCTATCGCCCACTTTTGCCG
>NC_069006.1:12809852-12810674 GCF_001194135.2 Octopus bimaculoides | reverse complement strand
ATATATATATATATATATACGAAGGGCTTCTTTCAGTTTCCGTCTACCAAATCCACTCATAAGGCTTTGGTATTGAACTCGGAACCATGTAGTTGGGAAGCAAGCCTCTTGCAACACACCCACGCCAGCACCTATTCTGTTACTCGTTTACTTGTTTCAGTCAGTGGACTGCAGCTATCCTGGGACACTGCCTTGAAGGGTATAGCTGAACAAATCAACCCCAGATATTTTTCTAAGCCTGGTACTTATTCTTTTGGAATCATCTTACCGAACCGCTAAGATACGGGGACATAAACAAACCAGCACCGGTTGTCAGATGTTGGTGGTGGTGGACAAACACAGAAACTTATAAACATATATAGACGATGGGTTTCTTTCAATTTGTTTCCGTCGACCAAATCCACTGACAAGGCTTTGGTCGGCCCAAGATTAAAGTAGAAGACACTTGTACAAGGAGCCACGCCGTGGGACTGAACCCAAAATGACATGGTTGGTAAGTAAGCTTCTTACCCCACAGCCAAACCTCTGCTTATATGTATGTATGTGTATGTGTGTCTGCGCGCGTGTCGTGTGTGTGTATGTGTGTACACACAAACTGTAACTGAGGTAGACTGGCTGTGTGGTCAAGAAATTCGTTTCACGATCACCTGGTCCAATGTTCCTACTCTTTGTGCAGCATCTTCACCAATTGTTTTCTGGCATAGGTTTAGGGTCGTTCGTGGCCTTGGGCATAAATGTTTACTGGTTAGAAACAAGTGAGCAGATGTCAGTTATATGTGTGCATGGGTGTGTGTGTGTGTGTATATATATATATATATATAT
>NC_069006.1:12807895-12809411 GCF_001194135.2 Octopus bimaculoides | reverse complement strand
TATATATATATATATATATATATATATATATATAGAGAGAGAGAGAGAGAGAGAGAAAGAGAGAGAGACACAGAGAGAGAGAGAGAGAGAGAGAGAGGACATGCCCTTCGCCCACAAAACTTTTTAATGTTGAGCTAAAATACAAAAATCATCGTTTCACAATTCCACTACTGGACGCTCTCCGTCTGTTACCGATATACTTCGCTGTATTTTAACACTCTATGTCTATATAAGAAGCTTTCAGCAGACGATTGCTGCAGTTTTGTGATTTTCTATATTCGACCGTAATGATATTTTTAGTGTCATAGTCGTTCTGTCTGGAGTGATAGATTCAGACAGACTGTATATATTTTATGTATAATTAAATACATTATGTTTTATATATACAATAGATTTTTACATGCAATTAGCCAATAGTTTTTCACCACGTCAAAGACTTTGATTTTTGGTATCAGTCTTGTGTTTGTTTAAGTCAAACAGCTCGATGTATCAACATCTTCATTGAAAGCCTACTAATCAAATCACTAATTTACCCTGATACAAGCTCAATTTTTCCCTATCACTGCGTGTCAAATCACTTCCTGGTATTTTCTCAACCTGAAATTTTCCTACCATAATCTCAAGGATACCACACACTGATATATGTGGTTTATTACAGACACAATACTTCTTTCTGAGTCCTTCTAACCATACTGTATCCTTTTTAAACTCTTTCTGGTAACTCCAGGTTTTCCCCTAGAACGACTCCATATCTTCTTGAAAAGAAACTTCTGTGGCATTTATCGACTAGGAACTGTCTTCGGATGTTCACGGAGTTTCTCATTCAGTTTTTAACTAATCGAAGGTCATCAATCTAAATTGAAAAGTTCTGTTACTGCGGTTTCATTTTGTTTTTAATATATTTTTGAAGAATAATGAATAGCTACAGAAGCAAAATTAATAACAAAAGGTAATATTTAACCCCACTTAAAAAGTGGAAGTTGTGTTAGAGCACAAAATGCTGCGCTATTTACCATGAGAGGACCGCTCATATGGATTTGTAGAGCTTAAAAGCACTCGTATTTCTATCACTGGCGGGCGAGAGAACCGTCCGCTACGGCTGCAGGAACATAACGCAATATTGAGCTCTAAAACAGCACCCATTTTAAATGTAAGATAAGTCGTGGCACTCCGTCGTTTACGACGACGGAACAGCCTGCTCATAAAATTAACATGCAAGTGGCTGAGCACTCCACAGACACGTGTACTCTTAACGTACTTCTCGGGGAGATTCAGCGAGGCACAGTGTGTGACAAAGCTGGCCCTTGAAAATACAGGTACAACAGAAACAGTGAGAGAAATTTGTGGTGAGAGAGTACGGAAAGGTTCGCCACCATCCTCTGCCAGAGCCTCGTGGAGATTTAGGTGTTTTTGCTCAATAAACACTCATAACGCCCGGTCTGGGAATCGAAACCGCGATCCTACGACCGCGAGTCCGCTGCCCTAACCACTGGGCCATTGCGTCTCCACGTAAGAT
>NC_069006.1:12804538-12805784 GCF_001194135.2 Octopus bimaculoides | reverse complement strand
AAGAACAAGCATGAAAAAACAACAACGCGAGGACGTGGTACAAGTGATGTATTATCAGACGCTCAGGAAAAGAAAGAAAGAGGAAAGAGGAAGAGTCACGGGCAAATTATAATGAATATATATATATATATATATATGTATACATACGACGGGCTTCTTTCAGTTTCCGTCTGCCAAATCCACTCACAAGGCTTTAGTCGACCCGAGGCTATAGTAGAAGACACTTGCCCAAGGTGCCTCGCAGTCGGACTGAAACTGGACCCATGTGGTTGGTAAGCAAACTTCTTACCACACAGCCACACACACACACACACACACTTTTATACAGGCTGGTGTTGTGGAGCTGTTTTCGTTTCAATTTTGCCGTTCAAGGTTTTGAGGAAGGCCTCAATTTCACAAACCCCTCTTTTAAAGCCTTCATCAAGTCAACTAACTAATCACCCTTTGATGTTTACCGCGAAATCGGGGAAAGGACAATCAAAACTCTGAAGTATTTGGTGTTTCGGCATTTATTTTATCTTCCTACACTTTTTTCCTGTGTACATACATACATAAGTCATTTATACATGCACGCATGCATACGTACACGTATACATAGATACATGGATACACACATATATAAATACCCACGCATAAATTCCCTACCCCCATGCATATATCAACCAGCTTAAGAATGCCGATTGATACTATTAGAAATTGGTTAACGTAATCCCTGGTAGTGTTTAATCGTCTTAATCCCTGCCCTATAATAAATAAATGCTAATATACCCGATTAATCTTCATAAACATATTTATTTAATCCCAATCCGGACATGTTCTCTGGCAGTAAACCAAACTCGGCCACGTCTACGGCAGACTTTTTTCATTAAAGTTTATAGAACTATACATTTGCATCTATCTATCTATCTATCTATCTATCTATCTATCTATCTATCTATCTATCTATCTATCTATCTATCTATCTATCTATCTATCTATCTATCTATCTATCTATCCATCTATCTGTGTGTGTGTGTGTGTAGGTGTGTGGCTGTGTTAAGAAGCTTCCTTCCTATGTGTAAGAAGCTTCCTTCCCTACTGCAAGGATCCGGGTTCAGTCTCGCCGCGAGGCACCTCGGCAAGTGTCTTCTACTACAGCCTCGGGCCGACCAAAGCCTTGTGAATGGATTTGGTAGGCGGAAACTGACAGAAGCCCACTGTGTATGTATATATATATATATATGTGTGTGTGTGTGTGTGTGTGTGT
>NC_069006.1:12803141-12804011 GCF_001194135.2 Octopus bimaculoides | reverse complement strand
GATAATATATATATATATATATATATATATATATATATATAGAGAGAGAGAGAGAGAGAGAGAGAGAGAGATACTGATGCAAGTAGGAAAAAAAAACCCGAAACTTGAGTATCTATTAATAATTGGAAGAAGTTACAGAATGACTCGAGGGTGGAATTAGTCACAGAGCATTTCGATTAACAGTATCGAATGCCTTGTCAGGTCGCTCTTGAGTGCTACTGGTAACATGTAATCCAGTACAACCTGTTGCATGGTCGGAGCGTCGGCGACTAAACTGTCAAGCTCACCAGGCTTGATTGGTGAGGAGGGTGGTTGTTGAATACCTCGTGGGACGAAAAGTAAGACCTGTCAAAGAGTGGAGGAACTCATGAGTAGTTAACGGCCATCCAACAAATATGTGTAAATATGTATATATCGGTGTTTTTATATATTCTTATATGTATATATGTGGAGGGGCAATGGCCCAGTGGTTAGGGCAGCGGATTCACGGTCGTAGGATCGTAGTTTCGATTCCCAGACCGAGCGCTGTGAGTGTTTATTGAGCGAAAACACCTAAAGCTCCACGAGGCTCCGGCAGGGAGTGGTAGCGAACCCTGCTGTACTCTTTCACCACAACTTTCACTCTTTCTCCCTGTTTCTGTTGTACCTGTATTTCAAAAGGGCAAGCCTTGTCACACTCTGTGTCACGCTGAATATCCCCGAGAACTACGTTAAGGGTACACGTGTCTGTGGAGTGCTCAGCCACTTGCACGTTAATTTCACGAGCAGGCTGTTCCGTTGATCGGATCAACTGGAACCCTCGTCGTCGTAACCGACGGAGTGCCAACCATATGTATATATATATATATGTAAGTGTGTGTGTGTGTGTGT
>NC_069006.1:12799004-12802273 GCF_001194135.2 Octopus bimaculoides | reverse complement strand
TGTGTGTGTATTTGGCTACTATCGGTTTGTTCGACTAACTCTATAAGGCGATACTGCAGCAGGACCATAGTCCAAGTAAAAGAAGTGGCTGTTTGGTAAGTAGCTTGCTTACCAACCACATGGTCATGGGTTCAGTCCCACTGCGTGGCACCTTGGGCAAGTGTCTTCTACTATAGCCTCGGGCCGACCGAAGCCTTGTGGGTGGATTTGGTAAACGGAAACTAGAAGCCCATCGTATATATATATATATATATGTAAGTGTGTGTGTGTGTGTGTGTCTGTATGTCTGTATACACACACACATACATACATGCATACATACATATATGTACGCGTGTGTATGTGTGTGTGTGTGTGTACGTGCATGTATAGTGTATATATGTGTGTATGAAGGCGCATGGCTTAGTGGTTTGGGTATTTGGCTCACGATCGTAAGGTCGTAAGATTCTCGGCTGTAAGACCCTTTATTTTACATAGGTCCACTCCACTCATCTGGCAAAAATTAGTTGTACCTGTAATTCAAAGGGCCAGCCTTATCACATTCTCTGTGTGACGCTGAATCTCCCCGAGAACCATATTAAGGGCACACGTATCTATAGAGTACTCAGATCCTTGCACATTAATTTCACGATCATATTGTTCCGTTGATCGGATCAACTCGAATACTCGTCCTGGTAACCGACAGAGTACCAGTTTCATACACGCGCGTGCGTGAAGGGATTCTACACCATTTCCGTCTTCCAATTTCACTCCCAAGGAATTTGTCGGCACGGTACTATAGTACAAGATACTTGTTCAAGGTGGAACTGAACCCGAAAACACAAACTCTGTTTCATAAATCATAGCTTCTTCGTTCCAAGATTTGTTTAAAGGGTATCCATCAGCCTATTTCCTGCGATGCACGTAGCTTCAGTTTCATTGGTGTGTGCTTGTAAAATTGGGTTTTTCAAATTAGTGGTACAGCTATAGTTTAATTCGAAGTTATTCCGTTAAGATTTTTTCTATATTTATAACTGGTAGGGAAGTGTTTGTTTGTTAAGTGTTTGGTTGTTAAAGTTAGAAAAGTTCTTTTTAGATTTGATAGTCAGAACTATGATATCATGGCGCTTTTTCTTAACAGGGAGTTGGCTGCAGTGGTAATTATTATCCTTGAATCCACGAAACACCAAAATATTAAGTAAAGGAATGCTTTACCAAGGATTTCTATATTGAAAGACAAACTCCTTTCTGTTGTTGATCCCAGCCGAGTACACCTAACCATCCCATCTTTTTAATCTAATAACTAGTATCTAGAAGTACATTATCCTGGGTGATCTTATATAAAGACGATATGTTGTAATTTGGCTGCTATTTCAGGCAGGTCGAACGACTGCTGCCTGATAGCCATCTTTGGCACAGAGACAATATCGTATCCTGTCGATTAATGAGATCTCTCTATCTAGCAGCCATCTTTGACAGGGAAACGTTTTAATATAGGATCATATTGAATTCATAAGATAAGACGAGCACAGAAATAGCAGGTCGTTTTAACCCACATCACGGATGACCAACAATTAGAAATGCTGATCAAAGCAGAACTCATTGCGGCAATTCACCACCACCGCCAACAACAACCACATTATCATCTCATGTTTTCGTCACCGTCACGTCACGCTTATCATCTTCATATCCGATATACTGTTTTTTTTTTTTTTTCTGATATAAATTTGTTTCGGGGTTCCAGTCGCTGTTTTCTTTCTTTTTTTGTTGTTGTTATTTTTTGTCCGTGTTGTTCATATTGCTGTTGTTCTCTAGATATTGTTGTTGTTGGCCTAGATTTTATTGTTGTTGTCTATTTAGCTGTAGTAGTAGTAGTAGTAGTAGTAGTAGTAGTAGTAGTTGTTGTTGTTGTTGTTGTTGTTGTTGTTGTTGTTCCTGATCCAGTTTGCAGGATTGACTGATGATTGATCAGCGTGACGACATTAATTTAAGCCTGATTAATCCCCTATATTTACTGATCACCAGCTGTCCATCAAACGTTAACGAAATCATTTGAGATTTTCACCACATGAAAAGATCAGCAGATTTCGCTACAAAATAACACAGCATTGCTTTGTTTTCATCTTCGTGTTGTTGTTGATGATGGTTGTAGTAGCAATGGTGGTGGTGGTGGTGGTACGGAAATCTGACCTTTCCCCTTACATCGTTCCGAATTTTCATCATTCTTATCCTTCGCTCTCTTCGCCTTGCCGTCATGTGCGTTTACGTAAAAGATGACGGGATGGTCACGCCTAGAACGCTTCGATAATAGGTATGCCATAAGTATGCTGGTCAGGGACAACTTGGAGCCAACCAGCAAAAACAATCTTCTTCACCTCCTCCTCCTCTTCGACTTTGTTTTCGTCCTTTCCTACACTTTTCTCGCCATTCACTTTCTTAGGCTTTACCAGTCGTTCCATTCGGTAGTGGTGGTCGTCACCATCCTACCCACTAACTCTACCCCACTCTCCCTCTCTCCCTCTCTCCCTCCCCACACCATCTACAATTGATGCGAGCCAACCATGTCACTCGACCTCCGCGAAATAGCCACCAAATTCCCTCAAATCTCACCCTGTCGTCTAAAAAACGAAGGGCCACTTTGACCAATTTAGACATGCACAGACGAAAGACAGGATGGTCACTGCTGGGATATCTTTGATCATATGTCTGCTAAATCAAGGTTGACCGGGAGTAAAACATCACCAACAACAACAATAACAATAACAATTTTCAGGCATTATGTATCTAGGGGTAGATTATACAATTTTTCTTTCTCTAAGACGGTAGAATGTGACGTGAGGCAGAGTTTTTCGTTTAGCTGTTGTTTCTAGCATGTCGAAGAACCACGAAGAAGCTCCCCCGTAGGCTAGTAGTAGTAGTATTAGTAGTGGTGGTGACTTCAACAAGGGTAACACCGACACCACCTACAGCAGCAGCAGCAGCAATTACAGCAATCTATATCGAATTCATCTTACTAATCATTTTTACTAATAAATTTAAGCCGGATCTATCTCACCGCCCTACAACCAGACTTTGAAATGCCAACCGAGGTTAACATGTTGTTATCGTTGCTGGTGGCGATCACTGCCGAGAACGTAGGTGTGTGTGTGTGTGTGCGTGTGTGTGTGTGCGTGTGTGTGTGTGCGTGTGTGTGTGTGTGTGGAGATATTTGAATTAATCGTAACATTACATAACATTATTGTATTAAATATTCTATAATTGTCCTATATTATTATATTAATTATGCTATA
>NC_069006.1:12796817-12798771 GCF_001194135.2 Octopus bimaculoides | reverse complement strand
AATTAACAAAACTACAAAGGATTCCGCGGTACACGTGTTTCAAGCTCTACATGTGTATAATATAATATAACATAATATAATATAACATAATATAATATGTGTATAATCTACAATGTAAAGCTATCTTCAGCCGCAAAATTATCTCTCTCCCAGGAAATTATACCATCTCGACGTTGAAGTAAGAGGAAATGTGTGATGTAAGAGGTGAAGATCCTTTCGGTATTTTGTATAGTACTATATCTGTTATAACGCTCCACCCAGACATAATCTCTCCGGTCCTTCGAAAACCTTCCATACCTTGCGACGATTCAGTGTGTAGTGTTAAGTTGGTGGTTACGAACAATACAATACCATAAAAAGACATACACAGATATCCATGTAAAAAAGTAAGAATAAACTTAAAATAAAAATAAAACTTAAAATAAAATAAAATGAAAAATAAAAAAATAAATAAAATAAAAAATAAAATATAAAAAAATATTAAAATATATATATATATATATATATACAGGGTGTCCACAAAGTCTAGGTATATGGGGATTAACACATACTTTCTTATATTTAATTGTTTATGTTATGATTTTATTTACTCCATGTACCCACATGGGGATTAACACATACTTTAAGAAATTATTATTTCTTATATTTAATTGTTTATGTTATGATTTTATCTACTCCATGTACCCAGTCTTTGTGGACACCCTGTGTAAGTGTGTGCGTGTGCGTGTAAAAATATGTTACACTATAAGGTATCTTAGCCCGGAGATGAAGGACGTGGCTCAATCTGGTTTACTGCAAGAGAACATGTCCGGCTCCGGGTTGAGCCGATTCTTCCCTGCATTTAGAGGTCAGAGCTCTGGTACTACGGACATGTGATTAGAATGTCACATGAAAGAATCGCAAGATAGATTCTTCAAGCTAAATCAATCGGCAGGAGACCTAGGGTAGACGAAGAAAGAGATAATATCCATAGTTTCAGTTAGTCACACTTGAGAATCCAGCTAGAAAGTTTACTGACGGTTGTTTCTGATAGGACTCTATGGAAGGGGTGCCTGAGGACTTTACCCCTACGACCTGCCCAGGAATTGTGCACGGAGAAGATGGATGGATGGATATTATGTTAATTCTTTCTTTGTCTTATTCTTCCGGCATAATCTTCCTTGTTGTGTTTGTGTGAATTGATTGACGGACAGACAGGTAGACAGACAGACTGAGGGATCGAATTCAGGGCGTCATGAGAGTGAAATGAATTCGAAATTTCTTGAAATCAAATCCCCTTTTCTCCCCGTCCCATCGGGAGTTTCTTTTCATTGTCATTTGATTTCTTTTTTTCTATCTTTCTTCAACTTAAAATACAAATTTCACTTCGATGAGAATATTTTACACGTACAATATTTAGTACACACACACACACACTCGACGGTCCTCCCCTACACACTGCTGTCCCTCAAATCCATTCAAATAGCATGATCTGTCCAATGGTTATAAAAGAAGTCTGTCACTCAAGGTGTTACTCGGTGAGATTGAACCTGCCCCACACCACATGATGGCGAAGCAAAATTCTGAACCCATTGTATATATAGTGTTTGTTTTTTACGTTCAGTTATAATGGTTTCAAATTTTAACACAAGGCCAGCAACCTCGGCGAAATTTGAACTCAGAACTTAAAGACGGACGAAATGCCAGTAAGCATTTTCCTTCGGCGTGCTCACGATTGTGCCAGCTCACCGCCCTTTGTTCAGTTATAACAAAAACAATTTTGTATCAATCTAATGGTTTACTCTATAAGCTTGTAGAATATTATTTTTTTAACAAGAATAGTATTAACAGTGACTTCGAAGTTTTGGCCAGCAGTCCAACGATGACTTAACTGGCCGAGACTTCGAAATCACTGTCAATAAAATTTTTGTTCAAGAGTTATATATATATATATATATATATATATATAAAACAT
>NC_069006.1:12796132-12796717 GCF_001194135.2 Octopus bimaculoides | reverse complement strand
GATTTTATTTACTCTATGTACCCAGACCTTGTGGACACCCTGTATATACGTAAATATATATAATACATATATATACATACATATGTATATATACACATATATAGGCACACATACATACATACACACACACATATATATATATATATTATAAACAAAAATGCATATGTATATACATATATATATAAACAATTACATATATATATGTACATATATGAACATTTATAAGCATCTTTTTCCAGCCATATTCACACACACATACACATGCGCGTGCGCGCATAATTACTTGTTTTATAGCGAAGCAGTCCTGGCTGTCGGTGAGGACATTAAAATATGGAATGACTAAAAGGCTCGATATTGATTAAAGAGTAAAATATAACATTTGTTGAGGAAGTGTATAGCCCCGATCCTGGCTTCTGAACAGGGTTTATTGAGGAGAAACGCTTAGCGGAGAATCTACGTCCAGAGCGCAATAGTTGCTAGTACGAATATTAAATCTATTCTTACACACGTACATTATATACATACATTTAATATAAATAAATATATATATATATATATATATATATATATATATATATATATATA
>NC_069006.1:12789430-12793790 GCF_001194135.2 Octopus bimaculoides | reverse complement strand
ACTGAAACAAATAAAAGAATTAAAAAGAATATATATACACATATATATATATATATATATCAAAGTTTGATTCAGTCTCCCATGAGTTCAAGTTTCGTGGACGCGTAGGAAACGTCCATCTCATCAGATGCTAGGTGTGTGTGTGTGTGTGTGTGTGTGTAGGTCTGGCTGTTTGTCTCCCTGTCTCTCTTCCTCTCTCCCACTTTCTCTCTCCGTGTTTCTTTGCTCTTCCTTTTGCCATTCCTCCAACAAGAACCGCTTTATTCCACACATTCTTAGACACATTCATGCAAAACCCCACACCACAGTTTTGCACACATTCACACTTAAATACACACACACATATTAACAATGTTAGACATTTATACGTTCATATATACACACATCCACACAAATACATACTGTCTATCCATTCGTTTCCCTCTCTCTTACTTCCCCGCTCTTCCTTTTGCTTGCACTTTCTTCCACTCCCTTTTCCTTCTCCCCTCTCTCTCCCTTACACATCACACTCTTTCTTTCTCTTCATCTTTTTCACCATGTTTGTCACTACCACCTCCCTCACTCACTCTATCCCCGCCATCTCTCCTTCTCTCTCTCTCTGTCTATCTATCTGTCTCTCTCTGTATCTGTCACTCTCTCTCTCATTTACTCTCACTATTTCTAACTAATTCCCCCGCCAAACATGTATTACCATTTCTCTAATCCACCAATCCATCCATCAATCAATCCGTCCCTCTATCGATCCTTTAATCTACCTCTTCACCAATATCTCACACTTCCAGGGCCCACTTCTAAAACCCATTCACCCAGCTTCTTTCCATTGTATTTGTTGTTGTTGTTGTTCTTTAGCCCCAATCAATTTCGATCAAGCAGACGCCTGATCGAAGGCTCTCCAACTACGACCTCTTCGTTTTTTTTTTTGTCCAGGCTTACAGAGATCGACATGTTCTTCATTATGTAAGACGGTATGACATGAATTGAGTGTTAGCAGTTGTTTCTAGCAGATCGGGCGGTCAAAACGAGGTCTTCTCGTGCTTTAGAGAGGATGGGCTTATGGCATAGTGGCTAGGGTATTCGGCTCACAATCGTAGGGTCGTGAGTTCAATTTCCGGCGACGGGTTGTGGCCTTGAGCAAGACACTTTATTTCACGTTACCCCAGTCCACTCAGCTGGCAAAAATGAATAGTACCAGTAATTCAAAGGGACCGGCCTTGTCATATTCTGTGTCACGTTGACTCTCTCTGAGACCTACGTTAAGGGTACACGTGTCTGTGGAGTGCTCAGCCACTTGCACGATAATTTCACGAGCAGGCTGTTCTGTTGATCGGATCAACTGGAATCCTCATCGTCGTAACTGACGGAGTGCCATTTCTAGAGAAGAACAGACACGTAATCTTGGGGACAGTGGTAAGTCAGACTGCTAGAAATAGCAGCCAAATTCCCCTCACAGTCATAAGTCAGTACAGTCTAGGACAACATTATATAAGGTACTCTTAAATATTTGAGGCTTATGAAAACAAAACGGAGTGGTCATGGATAGAATGCTCTTCGTCATAAGCTTGTTCTACCAGAAGTGACCTAAGGTTAAACAACAACTTTCCAGTTTTCGGTTTCGTCCCCTCCATTCCAGAACGGAGGAGGTCGAAGGTGAAAGGTCACACACTTATGGGAAGGATGTGGGCCTTAGTCGACCAAATCAACCTAACATGGTGAACTAGCAGGGTCGGTAGAGCATCGGACAGAATACCTAGCAGTGTTTGTTCTCCCTGCTTCCCAAGTTCAAATTCCATTGAGATCAATTAAAAAGTGGGTCAACCTTTCTGTCAGAATATGAGAGCAGATAGCCCTCGGAGTCCTGAGTCAAATTCTGTCACGATCCCTAAAATGCACCCTCACCACTCCCGTAGGACCAGTGGGGTTAGTAAAGCAAATCCTAGAATCAAAGGACAAAACAAATGGTGCTGAGTGGGGGAGTCGAGAGAGAGTAAGGGATTCCTTCAGCTGGTGAAAGGAACTGCACTCTGGGAATGACTGGTATTTTATTTTATTGACATTGGATCGATCGCAGGCCCAAACTGACCTGGGACGTAATTTGAACTCGAAATGTAAATTAACGTGACGAGTTCCGGTGTTCTGCCGGTTCTCTTTTGTCAAGTTGCACTTTTTAGATCTGACTTAAGGTGGATGTTCAGTTTGAACGCCGAATACTGAGGTATTCGCATTGAGATGTCCTCTCATATAGACACATGGTGCATAAATGCCTCTGAAATAGGCGCCAGAAATGCCAGATTACGTGATTTCAGCGTACTGTGCTTCTTCAGTGGCAGGCTTCCGGCCACCGCATTCCATCCAAATCTCGCTGCCAAAGATGTGTAGAGTAACAGTATCTCTTCAGTTACTGATATCGTAATGCCTCTTGGTGTTAATACAGCTTCTGGTACTAATATTCATTTTTTAATAAGCCTGTTGGTTATTTGCGCTATCTATGACTAAAAAGACCCCGTTATTCCGTATATCGTTGGCAGCGGGATTTGGCTGGTGTTCGCTGACAGGACGCCTTTCACTGAACAAACGCAATTCGCTAACAGTTCCAGTGCCCATGCCAGACGATTCTTGTTTGCTATGGTATAAGTCTGTGAGATTGTGTCACCGCATGACAACGGGTGTTCGTTTGTTTCCGTCCTCGCGAATTAGTAGTTCAACAAAAATAAAATAAAAAGGGACCGACGGAAGAAGTAGCAGACTTAAAACAGAAAAATAAGTACTGGGGATCGATTTGACTGACTAAAAGGCCCCCACGGCAGGACCCCAGAATGGCCACATTCCGATAACGAAAACAAGAGAGAGAGAGAGAGAGAGAGAGAGGGAGAGAGAGAGAGAGTGTGTGTGTGTGTGTGTGTGTGTGTGTGTGTGTGTGTGTGTGCGTGCGTGCGTGTGTGTGTGTGTACCCCACCATCGCTTGACAACCGATGTTGGTGTGTTTACGTCCCGATAACCTAGCGGTTCGGCAAAAGAATACCGATAGAATAAGTACTAGGCTTACAAAGAATACGTCCAGGGGTCGATTCGTTCGACTAAAAGCGGTGCTCCAGCATGGCCGCAGTCAAATGACTGAAACAAGTAAAAAAATAAAAGAATATGTTTCTACGTATGCCTGCCACTCCATCCATGTCAGTCTATTATATACTTACATGTACTTACAGTCTATACACTCGTTCTATTTCTAGTTTCATCTCCTGTTCTCTTCTCTTCTTCCCCCAATATTATTTCCTGCCATTTACACCACATTATCTATCAAATACAGACCTAACGTGTAACTGGTACCAACTCGAACTAACGACTAACCTTCTACTTTCGGAGAAAAAAAAGAAAGAAAAAAAAAGAAATTCATTGAATAATGTAGTCCTAGATACACTATGCCTGGAATAGATTAGATGGTCACGGTTGGAATGTTTTAAGCATAAATCTGCGAATATACCGCTGACATGGAGCTCTGTAACAACAACAGGCACTGATTTGATGTTGTGACATTCATACATCTCCCACTGAAGTTTCAAGTCCGAAATGAAGGGAAATGGATTAACGGTTGATGCCTAGGAATCGAACCGCTGACCTCTTGTTTCATCACGGACTCAACCACGACCAACACAGTCATCTCCTTCTCTCACCAAATTCTCTATAGTCTCACTACTCTTCCTTTCACCCTATCTTTTTTCCCTCGCACTTCTTTATCAGGTATCACCTTCCCCCGGCTAACTTCCAATCGTTATTTGCCCCGCCTACTTCTCTCTGTCTTTCCCTCCCTCTCTCCTCTTATCCTTCCTCCTCCTTTTCTCTTCTCTCCCATCCTTCTCCTACCACTACTGTCTCATCATACCCTTCTCCTCCTCCCTTTCTCTCTCTCTTTCCCTCTTCCTTCTCTCTCTCTTATCTTTCTTTCCTCCTCCTCCTCCCTTTCTCTCTCTCTTTCCCCTCTTCCTTCTCTCTCTCTTATCTTTCTTTCCTCCTCCTCCTCTATATGTTTTCTTCCACCAGGGAACCTCTACGATGTCCCTTGGCCTGTTAGAAATAGTAACAGCATCTCCCCTCAAATGACACATTGGACCCTTAAACAAGTATAGCCCCCTTACACAAGGATAGGCTATTAAATAATGGAATGATACACACCCCTAAAAAGACAGTCGGAAGGATCAGTATTGGTGTGAACCCTAACATCATCCATGCCTTTTTCTCCAGTATGTGTGTGTATGTGTATATGTCTGTCTGTCTGTCTGTATGTATGTATGTATGTATGTATGTATTTATGTATGTATGTCTATATCTGTGTATGTATGTTATGCATGCATGTGTGTGTATATAT
>NC_069006.1:12786859-12788311 GCF_001194135.2 Octopus bimaculoides | reverse complement strand
GATGCTGTTTTTTTCTTTTTTATGCCTAGTACTTCTTCAGTCTCTTTTGCCGAACGGCTAAGTCACTGGAACGTAAACGAACCGGCTCCGGTTGCTAAGCAGTGGTGGGAAACAAACACAGACACAAAGACACACACATACGACCTCTTCGCGTACGTTGGGTTTCTTTCAGTTTCCGTCGGCGTTGGTCGGCCCGAAGCTGTAGTAGAAGACATTTGCCCAAGGTGAACCCAGAACCGTGTGGTTGGGAAGCAAGCTTTTCACTACACAACCACATCTGCGCCTATCCATCCATATATACATGCATTTATATATATTAAGAGAAAAGCACATGGGTTTGAATTTGGTACTTCTCTATTGTACCTGTTACATATGTTTCAGTGTTCGGTAACACATGATATCACACAATGGATGCATCTATAGTGCAACATCACGCGTTAGCGAATATTGAAACAAATGTAATAGATGTAATAAAAGAGTACCAAGATCAAGCCCATGTTCTTTTACTGTCATTATTGATGTGCCCTTTGTTTTACGTTACACCCTTCTCACACTGCATAGGCTCATGCAACGTTTAATGTGATAAACAATAAGATCCGAAACCTGATCGGTAACATTGTCGCGCACTAAGGTGCATTTTTTCCTTAGCGCCTGTTCTGACACTGTTATTCTATATATCGCTGGCGGGCAGATGAGGCCATCGAGCGTCCATCATTGACAAAACCAAGGAGGGTGAAATTATGTAATCTGGTGGTCTTGGCGCTAAAGGTGGCGGGGATTTATCTCTCCACTAGTGATATAAACAAGAGTTCATTTTACACCAAAAGCCAATATGGGAGTTTCTCTCATGGTATCTACTGCAGTATAGTTTGTTCCAACAAAACATTCATGTTCAAACGGGGATGACTATTGTATTATATATATATATAATTCTTCTGTCCCTCTGCCTCTACCTCTCTCTCTTCTCTCTCACATGACCGGTGTTCGGTCAAGCCTGATCTTTCTTGGTTCGGCCGTCGTCCGTGCAACATCTATATTTCTCCCTGCGCCTGTGAAATCTTGTATCCCTGTCGTAAGGCTTTATTTCCACATACGTCAGTTTAATTTAATTCGTTCTTAGTCGAAAGACACCTGTTGTTATGCCCTGTTATTTGTATTTGTGTAACATTCTCCGTTTTGTTTTTCCGTCCTTGTTTTCGTATACATTCACTGCTCTCTTCCAAGAAATCTAATGCTCTTAGCTTAGTTTTTCCTTGGAGCTGGCCAAATTGGAGCAATCTCAATTATAACCAGTCGAAATTGCAAAGATAACCTGGAACTCGACTGAGGAAAGAAAACTCTGAATGACCCATTCTTGTTTTCTTTGTATCGTCTATCTGGATGCTTTGTCGTCCCTTTTTTGTATCACCTGTCTGGATGTTTTGCGTTCTTGTCCCATTTTGTATTATATAT
>NC_069006.1:12781332-12784726 GCF_001194135.2 Octopus bimaculoides | reverse complement strand
GTGTGTGTGTGTGTGTGTGTGTGTGTGTGTGTGTGTGTGTGTGTGTGTGTGTGTGTGTGTGTGTGTGTGCGTTGTTATATATTCTCAGATATGTTTACAATACACATATACATACACAGACATAAACACATAGATATATGCATGCATGCATACACACTCCTGAGCTTCCGATAAATACATCACACCTCACCTAAAAGGTGAAACCTTTGCAAACCAGGAACGAGGAATAACGATGAACAAGAGAGACACAGGTGTATTTGTAAGCCTCCCATGAGATGATAGAAAGTGTCGATTGTGCCATAGCAGTGTGGCAAATATCGCTTACATCAGCAGCAGATAATATCTTGCGGAGACCAAAAAATGTCTCTAATATACTACCTTTCCCGGAGATATCTAAAAAGCTAATCTCAGGTTAAGATATTCCTTGGCCATACAAAGTGACAGCACAACCAGAATGCATCTACATCTTTCAAAATTAAGAATATTCCGATAAAAGCATCAACCCAATGTAAGTACAATAGGCTAGCTGTCGTGCTATAGGGCAAGGAGCAAAAGTCATGCACTTTTGTGGAGCTCAGTTGCCCAGCGGATGTGAAGGTTCATCAAAAGTTGGGTAAAAGCAGAAGATCTATGGAGAAACAGACAGTTCTAACATACATGCTTTAGATTTTCCTGTGTACCTATTTCTTGTGTAATGGGTTACGTAACAACAGATTTACATAAAATCCTAGGGGCGTTTCGCTTCTCCTAAAGACAACAAAGTAAACAGATTAGCAGGCCTCAAATACAATCGATTAGAAGGAGATTGAATGTTTGCAAACCATTCCAGGCATCCTCCATTTGAGGTTCTTGGTCTGAACCTGTGCACACGTTCAAATGGTGCACACGGAGCACACACACACATACGAATATAACTGTTAAGCTTTACCTTTACGATAGCGAGTTCGCACTCCTGTTTATATGTGGATATAAACACGTGTGCGTGTGGATGTATGAGTGAATATTTGTGTATGTGCGCGTATGCATATGTGTGTATGTATGTATGTATGTACGCATATGGCAACAAGACAAATGGTACCAAGCCTTATTAGCGGAAAACTAGCATATTTAATATATGTATATGTATTTACTATCAAATAATCATACCATAATAGCTTTTTTTTGTTAATGTAACGACAAAGAAATTGACACATCATCGTATTTTCAATTATACACAAGCATAATATATTAGGAACATGTGTATATGCATATGTATATGTGGAGGAGGGAAGGAGGGAGAGACAAGGAGAGAGGGAGAGACAAGGAGAGAGGGAGAGAGATTGAGAGATCTGCTTGAATGAATTTGATTGTGGATTATACACATCATTATTATAATAATAATGTATTGGAAATATTCAAATATGTTAAATAATTTATCGATCCAAAACTGCTATTAAAAAGTTACACCTGCTTTGTGTTTGCTATGTTTATGCACGGCTATATTAAAATATATATTGCTTTCTCTCAAATATTATATATTCAAACAGCTTCTTAAAGAATGAGATGACACTGCTAGTAGGAATGGTTACTAGGTATGCTCAGAAACAAACACATTTATATCTCTCTATATAAATTAGCGATCTGTGTGTGTGTGTGTGTGTATGTGTGTGTGTGTGTGTGTGTGTGTGTGTGTGTGTGTGTGTGTGTGTTCCGGTAAAAAATTGTAAATGGTCAAAGGAAGAGAAGGGCATGAGGGAAGAAAAATGTGTGCGGAAAATTGTGTATTAAATCTTTGTATGATAAAAACAATCACTGATAGAGGGAAAATTAGAGAAAAAGACAGTGTGGGAGTTCTGTAGATGAAGTTCACACACACGCACACACACA
Source organism: Octopus bimaculoides (assembly GCF_001194135.2). Classification (NCBI taxonomy): domain Eukaryota; kingdom Metazoa; phylum Mollusca; class Cephalopoda; order Octopoda; family Octopodidae; genus Octopus; species Octopus bimaculoides. Next base: position 12,782,860 of record NC_069006.1, on the reverse strand, counting down.
CACACACACACATGTATTATCAGCAAACATCTTCCACCCCAAACACGAATATAGCGGGTTGGCATATATATATATATAGACCTCCTACAAACACTACACACTAAAACACATATACATATAATAATACACTTATACACAATATACATCTGTTAATAGAATCCCCACAACACGAAAGAACACACAGAAAGTTATATACATTTATCGTTTATAAAATGAAGACGTTTTTGTATCAATAGTGGAATTATTGAGAAATTCTAAGGAAAAATTATCTGTATTTGGACTCTTATGGTCCATCTACCTTAGGAAATGTTGGTTGGCTTATTGAAAATGACAAAAGTATATTGACAGGAACAGGAATATCATTTTATAATTACTTTTTAACTTCAAAAAATCAAAATGGTTCAAAGTTTTACATTTAACTCATTTTCATTCAGCTGAAACATTGCAAATAATAATAATAATAATAATGATAATAATCCTTTCTACTAAAAGCACAAAGCTTGAAATTTTAAGGAAGGGGATTAGTCGACTGCATCGACCCCAGCATTCAACTGGTACTTATTTCATCGACCCCGAAAAAATGAAAGGCAAATTCGACGTCGGCAGAATTTGAATTCAGAACGTAGAGGCGGATGACAAACCGCTAAGCATTTTGCTCCGCGTGCTAACGAACCTGTCACCTCTCCAGCACAAGGTCGGCAGTTTCGATCGCTGTGCTCAGTTGTCACTCATTTGCTCGACCCCCGAAACGATGAAAGGCAAAGTCGACCTCGGTAGAATTTGAACTCAGAGTATAAAGGCGGACGAAATGCCCGTAAGCATTTTGTCTGACGCGTTAACAATTCTGCCACCTCGCCACCTTTTTTTATGGTTTCAAATTCTGGAACAAGGAGATTATTTATAGTGGAAGTGGATTTGACGATACCATCGACCCCAGAACTTTCTTGTTGTCTTACTTTACTGACTCCGACGGGATAGAAAACAAATTCGACCTTGTGACGTCAATACAGGTACAGAATACACACACATATAATGAATGTCAAGGCGTGTCAATCAACACAAACACACGTCCACTATCTGTGACATATACACACACATAATCTTCGTGATCTCTAAGAAAAAAACCGTCTACTTTTTGACGTACACAGCATTTTAACCATTTAGAAATATGTTTAACTGAATGTGATTTCATCATCCTGAGTTCGTTAATTTCCGTAAAATGTGTTTATTTATTTACTTTTGTTTAAGAGTGAAAGAGAGGAGAAAGTAAAAGATGTATGTACGTGTATATGAAATAGAGAGAGGAAGAGGAAGAGAGAGAAAAAAGAGAGACAATGAGTGAAGAGGTGTGTTGTCATGTATACGTAAATACATCAATACATACGCATAAATCTTTTTTGTATGTACGTGTGCATGTGTGAAAGGGAGAGAAAGAGAGAGTTGTATGAGTGAGTGAACGCTTGTGTTCTCATGTATGTGTAAGTGGCACATTCTCTCTCTCTCTCTCTCTCTCTCTCTCTCTCTCTCT
>NC_069006.1:12776324-12779354 GCF_001194135.2 Octopus bimaculoides | reverse complement strand
ATTTTTAGATCTCTACCAAATATTTGGTAAAAATATTGTACCTGTTATCAACGTAGCAAATTTAAATTGATATATATATATATAATGATGATGATGATGGCTGTCCACTCGCGACCGGACAAAATTCGGACAAAATTCTTAGCGACCTTTCGTCCGTCTTTACATTTTGAGTTCAAATCTAACCGAAGTCAATTTGACCTTTTGTACTTTCGGCATCTGTAAAATAAAGAACTGGCCTAGTACTGGATTACTGACTTAACCCCTCCCCTGAAAGTTGCTTGCCTTGAACCGTACAACAGAACGGCGGCGTCCCGGTTAGAGGGAACGTTGTGATCTCGCCTGGGGCCGTCGTAAGAGCATTATAGACCCCTGAGCAGATCAGGCCTCTGGACCCTATAGTATTAATTTATTGGCAGCAAGTCACTGCACACATAGATTAGAATTGGGTCTCAAGACCCAAGAGGTCCCTGGACAACTCGACACACTGAGCCCTATAGTATATATTTATTGACAATAAGCCACAGCAACTGCCCACTGTGCCACCCACCCTTAAGACAACACTGACCTCACCACGGAAATCGAGTGACTGGCCTTATGCGACGCAGGACTCAAGTAAAATACACACACACACATACACATACATACATACACACACGTATATCTCTTTTCTATTTATATCTACAGTTGCAAAAAAAAAAAAGCAAAACATTTTCCCGACGAAAAACCGTTGATTAATCACGTAAATATGTCCTGCCATGACTCAGCATAGATAAGAGGCGAGGAAATTTTTTGCCTTTTTGCCCGAAACTTTTGTTTCGAAATTCTATAAATATAAGCAACACGAGAGAGAAAATGAACGCATTTCGTCAGTTAGTGGAGCGAGATGTGGTTGGGGTTGTTACAGAGTTTATGAGAGTCAGAACAAGCCGAGAACAAGACCGTTTGCCAGTTGTCTTTTGATCAGACAATGTTTAAACAAGAGACGCCAGTAAAGAAGAAGATAACAAGAAAAACACAAGGGTTATAATCAACACTACAATAATTCGATGTCAAGCAAGAAGTAAACAAGATGTTAAATATCTACTAAGTGTGCGGCAAGATGTATTTCTTGAAATGCGGACATACAGAAAAAAATCTCATTCCTAGAATTTATTTTTTGAGATTCTCAAGTTTTTTAAGAGACAGTTTTTCAAGTGAACATACTGAACATTTTTTGAACCCGTTCATAAATGGTCTGGATTTGGAGAGGAATTTTCCATTTGATGTTGAAACCGGTTCGGTCGTCTTTAAGTTTCCAAATTAAAGCCGAAAAGATCGTTGAATGTCTCTTATCACGGTACCTAAAATTCGAAAGATCGTTGTTATATGTGGATTTAAATTTTCCTTCCATGATTCTGATATAACGTTTGATCTCTGTACGGCCGTTGTCGTAGTTTACTGAAACTTGTGCTCTATAAACAACGGAAGCTATATCGCTCTTGTTCTCAGCTTGAAAAATAGCGAAATAAATTATAATTTTGAACCAGGAACCCTTCGGTCGCTGTATTTAACAAGATTCGCGATTTTTAATTATAACATTAAACACACACACACACACGTACGCAGGATATTTTCATAGATATTTCTTTAGCATACATCATCGTATGATGTGCTTGGACACATCAGCAGTACTTTTCCTGGGGTCATTGGGTATTTCAGATATTAAACACCCTCACACAGGAAGACCACTCGGAGTTGATCAAGCCCCAGTTCTCCTTTCAGAGTACATATCTCCTGACCCCAAACCACGAGTAAGTCACTTCCGCTAATACCAGAGCCAAGCCAGTGGACTTCCACGGGCTAGCTTCTCAGATGACCAGTATGTAGGCACGATAGAGAAACTGCCTGGAAAACAGTCTCCTCCCCAATTAAATCACACCTTCTTTGCAAACCATTGTTTCGGCATAGCTTTGCCCTCTCAGTATACTTCATTCCCTTCCTTTCATTTCTCCTCTCAGGGAATGGAGTCATCTAACAGAAACATCTATGATGAAGTGTGTTAACACACACACACGCACACAAACATATATTTAAAGAATTATCTAAAGAATATATACATACAAATATACGCGCGCGCGCGCGTGTATGTATGTGTGTGTGTACATCATATATAACTGGAACTCCGTCGGTTACGACGACGAGTGTTCCAGTTGATCCGATCAACGGAACAGCCTGCTCGTGAAATTAACGTGGCTGATCAACCCACAAATATGCATACCCATAACCTAGTGTGTGTGTGTGTGTGTGTGTGTGTGGCTAAGATCAAGGTCTAATATCTACTCTTAACAGTTTATATATATATATATAGAGAGAGAGAGATCATCTATACATAATACACACTCACATATAGCTAGATAGATAGATAGATAGATAGATGTGTGTGTGCCAGGATGGATTTTGGCATCTGTGTATGTGTGCATGTATTGTATGTGGGGTGTTTGTGCGTTGACATGTGTTGGAAAGTGTTAGGCTACGTCTGAGAGATATTTAAGGTACGTAACAGGTGGAATTCCCTTGTACAACAACACCATTACATACAACAATAACAACGACCCTGTGTCCTAATAACAACAGCAACAATAAAAAAAACAAAGACACAAATAATAATTAAAAAAATAACAGTAATAACCTTTGTTTTTACCTGTCGCTAAGTCCCGCCATTTTTCTCTTTGTTCATTTCATTGGCTCATGTCATGTTAATGGGTGTGTATGTAAGTATATATATGTATACACTTACACGCACACAAGTATATATGTGACTATACATCTATACACACACACACACACACACACACACACAAAACATGTATAAATGCTTGTGGTTGTATGGTAAGAAGTTTGCTTCCCAACCAAATGTTACCGGGTTCAGTACCGCTGTGTGCAACATTAGTCAAGTGTCTTGTAACCTCGGGCCGACCAAAGCCTTTCGAGGGATTTGGTAGACGGAAACTGAAAGAAGCCCGTGTTGTGTGTGTGTGTGTGTGTGTGTGT
>NC_069006.1:12772529-12775142 GCF_001194135.2 Octopus bimaculoides | reverse complement strand
TGAATAAATTATCGTCTAAATTATGCAAAAATGAAAGTAACACTGACATCATTTGTTAAAATGATATCTTAACCAAAATTACACAAAAATATCTTGAAATACTAAAGAATAAACTTATTCAATAAAATATTCACTGGCTCCAACCATGGCCTCCAGACGACTTCGGAATCTCCTGCAACTCTTCTGGATGGTCTTCTTGTTTAAGTTGGTGAATGCTACCATAATCCTTGCCTTCAGTTCATCTTTGATGTTACAAGGAATTTTGTTGGTCTCTCGCTCAACTGCACCCCACACATAATAATCAAGGGGGTTGCAGTTTGGGGAGTTAGGTGGCCAGTGGGGAGTTAGGGGTGATTTGGTCGCAGAAATTGTCTGTTAGCCATGACTGAGTTCTCCTGCTTGTGTGGCATGGTGCAGAGTCCTGTTACCAGACATAGGATCTTCCAGCAGCCCCCCAGTTGACCTAGGGCAGCACTACCTTCTCCAGGCACTTGATGTACGTCTCCGTGTTGAGTCTGAGGCCGTGTGAGAAGATGAATGGAGGCATAACGTCACCAGCACTAGTAATCACTCCAAACAGCATGATGTTGACTGGATGTTTGATTTTTATCACTCTCGCTATATGATTTGGGGATACGGCAAGACAACGGTTGTTGTGGCGAGAATTTTCCCACTCTATAAGATGATGCAAAATCCATGTGCGAGATACTGCAGAGACAATACTGTTCTGTTTTCAGTAACGCTAATGCGGTTGATCTGGCTAGTATCAATGATGTAAACCCTCAACTAACCACATCTAACATAACTTTTGGTGCTCCTGATATCCTAACAGAAATAGATAAGATCAAGTACAACTCGGCAGTAGGTCCCGATAAGTTCCCGGCCTGAAGAAGTGTCGACATCAAATTGCATCCACCTCTATCTGAGCTCTGGAAGAGCTCACTTGAGGCAGGCTACATTCTTGATCATTTTCTTTCCCAGTCTGTCGTTCCAGTCTTCAAAAAGGGGAACAAATCTCTTGCAGTGAACAACCATCCGATTTCACTCACTTCTCATAATTAAAGTATTTGAGAGGGTGGTGAGATCGCGAATAACTCACTTCCTCGAAGACAACAAATCTGTTGAACCCCAGCCAGCATGGTTTCCGTGATGGCAGGGACTGCCTGTCGCAGCTTCTGCACCATTTTGATGACGACATCTTAAAAGCTTCGGGAGAAGGCTCCAACACTGACGTCATGCAACTTGATTTCAGCAAGGTATTTGACAGAGTGGACCATAAAATCCTGCAGAAGAAACTGTCCAACATTGGAGTCTGTGGAAAGTGTTTCCTGACGAACAGAACCCAACATGTTATGTTTGAGGGAATACGATCAAGCTCAGCCAAAGTCAGTACTGGTGTCCCACAAGGTACTGTGTTGGGCCCACTCCTCTTCATTATTTACATCAACATAGTAGATGTCATCAAACATTCTACATTGAAAAGCTTTGCAGATGATTCAAAACTCCAGAAAGCCATAAATGGCATAGGAGACTGAACATGCCTTCAGTCGGATATGTTTGCTATTGTCCAATGGGCGGGAAAAAAAACAATATGCTTTTAAATGAAGATAAGTTTGATTTGATCCACTTTGGAAAAGAGGAAACTCTAAAATTACCATATGCTCTTCCCTCGGGTGACTCCCTAGTGTCATCCAACAACACCAGAGACCTTGGAGTAATTGCTGATAACAATTTAAGCTGGAATTCTCACGTAAACAGCAAGGTTGACTTGGCCCGCAAGATGTGCTCCTGGATTCTGAGAACTTTCCGGTCTAGAGATGCCTACACCATCATACTTCTCTACTCTACTTTTGCTCGACCCCACCTTGAATACTGTTGCCCACTGTGGTCTCTCCCTACGAAGCAACTCATTATGAAAGTGGAAGCACTCCAGAGGTCAATAACAAGAAAGATAGACAGCATGAGAGGCACTGATTATTGGGGTCGACTAAGAAAAATCAATCTCTACTCACTCCAATGCTGCCGGGAGCGCTACATCATTAGTGTTATGCGGAAAATATTCCATCAATATTGCATAAATGATGTTGGCATCAATTTTAAAATCCATCCCAGACTTGATCCCCGTGCTATCCTCCCACTACAAAAATTGAATTGCTACACATAGCAACATTACGTCACAATTACTTTACCTGAACCGGTCCAGATCTCTTTAATACCATACCAAAATACGTCGAAACGGAAACGGATCCCACTGGACAAATTTCTTCAAAACGTCCCGGACCAACCTCCTACACTCGGATATGTCTCCAACAATAATAACTCTTCGCTAGAGTGGGCCATAGTGCCCCATATATGACTAAAATATATATTTAAGGTCCAGTACACATAAGAATATATATGCCGCATAAGAATATATATGTAAAGTATATATATCTAAACATACACAGCTGTATAGGCAAACATACATATGTGATATAATATATACATACATGATAAAATATATGAATACGCACATATATAATTCAAATTTCATACATATATGTGTATATATATGTGTGTGTGTGTGTGTGTATGTATGTATATGTATATACAAACACGTACATGATGCATCTA
>NC_069006.1:12772153-12772519 GCF_001194135.2 Octopus bimaculoides | reverse complement strand
ATATATATATATATATATATATATATATATATATATATATATATATATATATAAACACACACACATATATGTTATACATATATAGAAATAGTTAAATGATAAACATATTTCTAAATATCTATATGATATACATGTATATAAGTATATATGTGACATACATGTATATATATAAACATTAAAACATAAATATACATATATAGACATATAAATGATATACATATATATATTATATATATATAATATATATATAATATATATATATTATATATTATATATATATATTATATATATACATATATTATATATTATATATATATATTATATATATACATATATTATATATATATATATATATATATATATATA
>NC_069006.1:12771003-12771570 GCF_001194135.2 Octopus bimaculoides | reverse complement strand
TATATACATCCACTCACTGGCATGTGTGTGTGTGTGTGTGTTGAAACCAGCACGTACAACGCTCAAGAAAATGCCACATAATTTCACTACATTATCACATTTGTGTCTGCTCTCGTCCAGTCGTCTCTCACGGATAAATATACGATTGTTATTAGATTACGAATTCTCGTTACCATATCTTTTGATTGCTTAGGTACACACTGCAAGCTTAGAAGTTTGCATGCATGCATCCATCCATTCATACATACATACGTATTAGACAGACAGACAGATAGATAGATAGATAGATAGATAGATAGATAGATAGATAGATAGATAGATAGATAGATAGATAGACATACTTTTGTCATATATCTATACATACTCATTAAACATAAATGGGTACGTAGCGTCTTATATATATACATATATGAATACACACATATGCACACATACACACTGGTTAAATCTGCTGTTATACATTTATGTGGTTGACTTTTTAGTAGTAACAGCCTAAATCGCATTCTAACGATTCAACACAGACGCACATCATACACTGATTATACATATATATATATATATATATAT
>NC_069006.1:12770820-12770993 GCF_001194135.2 Octopus bimaculoides | reverse complement strand
ATATGTGTATATATATGTGTGTGTGTGTGTGTGTATGTATGTATATGTATATACAAACACGTACATGATGCATCTATCTATCTATCTATCTATCTATCTATCTATCTAACACACACGCGCACACAAACATATATATATATATATATATATATATATATATATATATATATATA
>NC_069006.1:12768747-12769301 GCF_001194135.2 Octopus bimaculoides | reverse complement strand
ATATATATATATATATGTATATATATATATATATATATATATATATATATATATGTATGTATGTATGTATGTATGTATGTATGTACGCTCTGCATTTGTTTGTTTTAATCTGACCCGGGAATAAACGGTTACAACGAGGGAGGCTATGCTTAACGTTGTCCATTGAATGGTGTTTGCTTAGGACGCAAATATTGTGGGCGGGACACAAGACACACGCCATAGAAGTGGGCGGTGTCCAGTGGTTTAAAAAACACCAAATCTTTTACGAGATTCGATTGGCTGATTGATTCAACTATTTGGATGCTAGCCATAAAATGCATGTATGTGTGTGTGTGTGCATGTATACACGCAAACACATAAACATTTCTTGTCTACCACTAGCTGTTATAAATACACTGGTGCGTTTACGTATGAAAATGCGCATATATAAATATGAATATGTTAATGCGTCTGACCATGCTGGTTTTAAAACATGTATTTATTAACATCTTAATTGTGTGTGTGTGTGTGTGTGTGTGTGTGTGTGTGTGTGTGTGTGTGTGTGTGTGTGTGTG
>NC_069006.1:12765381-12767414 GCF_001194135.2 Octopus bimaculoides | reverse complement strand
CAGTTGCATTGATGGAATACAGCCATCCATGGCCACCCTCATTAGTTGTCAGTAGGTGATGACAACTCCAGTGTTTATTGTTCAATAGTTTTTACTTATGGACGATTCTGACACAACACTGGTGAAGTTCTAACTGGCCATGTTGTGTTAAACAATCCATGCAGACGCAACATTGACAAACGCACGAACACATACACACACACACACACACACACACACACGAACGATCGCACACACACACACACACACACACACACACACACAAAAACGCACACACGCTCGCACACGCACGCACACACTCACCCACACAGGCTTCGCGCGCACGCACGCACGCACGCACATACATACGCACACGCACGCACACAAACACACAGAGGCATGTACATATATGCGAACCTGGTGTCTTTGTATATTGTGTGGAAGGAGTGTCTATGCATATGTGTATAAAGACTGTGCTTGTGTAATGTCTATAATGTATGTATGTATGTAAATCGCTCTGTATTTGTTTGTTTTAATACTACATACAGGAGACATAAAATGCAATACATGAATATACTCACACACACACACACACACACACATGTAGGCGCTGGAATGGCTGTCTGGTAAGTAGCTTGCCTACCAACCACATGGCTCCGGGTTCAGTCCCACTGCGTGGAATCTTGAGCAAGTGTCTTCTACTATAGCCTCGGGCCGACCAAAGCCTTGTGAGTGGATATGGTAGATGGAAACTGAAAGAAACCCGTCGTGTGTGTGTGTGTGTGTATCTGTGTTTGTCCCCCTCCCCCAACATCGCTTGACAATCGATGCAGGTGTGTGCTGAGGGGTTTTCAAACTGTGGTCCTCGGACCACAGGGGGGCCGCAAGGACAGGACAGGGGTTCCGTGGATAGCAAATACTTTTTATGGGCAATTTGATTTTATATATGTTTTTTAATTGAAATCTTTTAATTGACAATAAACCTATTTGTTAAATACTGTTAAATAAATAAATGTAAAAATATATGTTATTTTAAGCAAATATTTTTGTATAAATTTCATAAACGTTTATAAGGTAAAGCCTGAAATATAAAGTTTGAAAACCCCTAGACTCTAGGGGATGGAAACCGCCGAACAAAAAGCCTGAGGCGTGTTGCTCTTGATATTGTGGAACATCTGTGTACCATATTCTTGCTTTCAGCACTTCCAAAAGAGTGTGGTTGGTTCTACACTTATATCAAATCATATGGGTGGCTTTTCTGACAACTCACATTTATTCATTCAATACGGCACAGCATCAACTTGTAAAAATCAAAACGTCCTCTGACGAGAGAGTGAAAGCGGCAGATCCCTTCTTTGTCTACCTAAAGGTATTTCTGATCGCCTCGTGACACTAACGTTGGAACTTGATCACAACACCCGTGCTACACTTGTCAGTTGCTATGCCCAATCTATGGTCAGCACTGAGCAGGGAAACGATGAATTTTACAAGCAACTCCTTGATGTCATCTCCAGTTGTCATCATAGGAATAAACTCATCTTTATGGGCGACTTCAAAGTGGTTACTCACTAAAAGACAGAGTTTCTAATACCGATCTGTTTAGCAGGTGTAAGATTAGAGGAATCGACAGCTCCCTCATGCAATCACAATTGTGCTGGACTGACCATGTCATCAGAATGAGTGACGAAAGAATATCCGAAGTCCTCATGTACAGCCAGCTTGATAGTGGACACATGAATGTTGGTTAACCATGGCTCAAATATAAGGACAAGCTGAAGAGTAACCACTTATAAATGAAGATCACAGAAATGGATTTGAATGGACTTTTTCTGGTTACCATTTTGCACTTCATTTTTATATTCATATTCTTTTACTCTTTTACTTGTTTCAGTCGTTTGACTGTGGCCATGCTGGAGCACCGCTTTAAGTCGGGCAAATCGACCCCAGGACTTATTCTTTGTAAGCCTAGTACTTATTCCATCGGTCTCTTTTGCCGAACCGCTAGGTTACGGGGACGTAAACACACCAGCATCGGTTGTCAAGCGATATTGGGG
>NC_069006.1:12764779-12765371 GCF_001194135.2 Octopus bimaculoides | reverse complement strand
ATATATATATATATACGACGGGCTTCTTTCAGTTTCTGTCTACCAAATCCACTCACAAGGTTTTGGTCGGCCCAAGGCTATAGTAGAAGACACATGCCCAAGGTGCCACGCAGTGGGACTGAACCCGGAACCATGTGGTTGGTAAGCAAGCTACTTACCACACAGCCACTCCTGCGCCTATATATTTATATTTATATTATTTTAGTTCCATTGCCTTAAATTTTTAGTCGCTCTTATTACGCATGGATTTATTCCATATAATATTCTTCATTCGACTTCACTCTTAGGTTTTATCACCTTTTATTCGTGTATATGCGTATATTTAATACTATTGGGTTTTACCATTGGGTGCCCTATTGTTTTAATATATATTTATATTTGATTTATGATAATTTGGGAATGATATAAAGTTGTTTTGACCAATTGGAGCGTTTATTTATTATACCTTCCAATTTATTTCTGCTTCCGCCTCAGTGTCACCTTAGCACTTCAGCTGCAGTCTTGTTTCTATTTTTGTTCTTGTGTTTAACGAAATTACTTTTCGGTTTAACGAAGTTATAAAATGATCTTATATATATATATATATATATAT
>NC_069006.1:12762718-12764078 GCF_001194135.2 Octopus bimaculoides | reverse complement strand
ACATACATTTATATAAATTTATGTATATATATTACTGGCTCATTTATGTTGAATATATAAATTCAACAACAATTAGCCAATTTAAAATTCGTTTCGTTTCCGACCAATGCATTTGTGTTCGCGCGCGCGCGCGAATGTGTATGTGCGCGTGCGTCTCCGCGCTTGCACGCGCGTACGCATTCAAAAGGATGGCAATATTAATTAGTTTTGTTCTGCACCTGACAGTGTCACACTGAAACTACATATGCAACGGTCTGGATAAAAGAATATCTTAGGCCTCAGTGAGTAATCTTCAAAATCTTGATAATTAATTATAATATAATTTATTATGAGTTACTTTAACTATTTGTAAATGGTGACATTTAGATAAAAGGTTGGCTGCGTCTAATGGCGGGCAAAGTTGAAGTCCATAACAGCTGTGAAGGGAAGATTCATTAAGTCTAACAGGAAAGCTGGACCACAGAGGGGTTCAATTAAAAATTAGCTCGAAAGGGTCAGAGAATGTAAAAGCATAATCTAGGGCCATGGTTCTCAACCATTTTTTCACCTATCGACCCATTTGTTTCCCAGCCATCCGATGTTTAAGAAATCGTATTATATTTTTATAATTAAATATTAATTACGTTAATTAATTTGTTTTGCAGGATTCCTGATGTGAAGCCGTGTGTTGAAACAGATATTGTTATATTTCGGGACGGTCATTTTTATCTTTCTTGTCAAATAAATACACGCACTATATATTCGTTCTTCACTCGTTTATTATTGTTCTTATTTTTATCTTATGTCCATTGTCTGGAAACCTTTCATCACACATCTGTGACCTCTTCAGCGACTTTTCTATCCCATGTGTATCCTCCTGTTTTGTTTAGTCCATATTGTTAGGAAATATTGTTTAATATTTTGTGTATTCTACAATACACAAAATATTTAAACATACAATTCCTAACAATATGAACTAAACAAAACAGAAGGATAAACATGGAATAGTATAACCAATTTATTGCAGATAAATTTTAACAACAAAATTTTATGTGGGCCCCGGTTGAGAATCACTGATCTAGGGAGTCATTGATGAGCTTTGACGGTATTTGAGAATATATTTGATAAGCGGTGGAGGCGCAATGGCCTAGTGGTTAGGGCAGCGGACTCGCGGTCATAGGATCGTGGTTTCGATTCCCAGACCGGCCGTTGTGAGTGTTTATTGAGCGAAAACACCTCAAGCTCCACGAGGCTCCGGCAGGGGATGGTGGCGAACCCTGCTGTACTCTTTCACCACAACTTTCTCTAACTCTTACTTCCTGTTTCTGTTGTGCCTGTAATTCAAAGGGTCAGCCTTGTCACACTGTGTCACGCTGAATCT
>NC_069006.1:12760170-12762156 GCF_001194135.2 Octopus bimaculoides | reverse complement strand
TATATATATATATATATATATATATATATATATGCGCACGCGCACACACACAAACAAACATAGAAACATGTTGAGATATGCCGACATGACAGTGTGGCTAAAGCGTTCGCTTCGCAACCACGTGCGTGTGTTGACATTGTGTGTTTTTGCATTGGCATTGTTTGAAAAACGTTTCACTGTGTTTATGTCTCATCACTTAGTGTTCACGCCTCCTGTCCAGTCAGTGTCCCTGATGACAATTTCTGGATATGAGGTAAAGAGCTTTGGAAAGGTGGTATCTCCTTGCATGACACCTTTCCTAATTGGAACTCTTATCGGTAGTGATAGTAGACCTATATCTGCTGTGCATCCAGAATTCGCATCTCTGAGCAGTTTGATGTATCGCGCTTCGGTACCTTTGGCATTTCCAAGGATTTCAACACTGCATTCATCTCGACGCTATCGAAGACTTTTCGTAATCAACAAAAGCGATACACAGAGGAGGCTTGTATACATTCCTTCGTTCTACGAGGAGGCTTGTATTCATTCCTTCGTGAATATGTGGTCTGTCGTACTGTGGTTCCTACGGAAATCTGCTTACTCTCTTGGCTATTGGCCGTCGAGGTATTTTGAAGTCTGATGTCTATGGTTTTTGTAAACAGCTTACAGAGGTGAAACAAGAGGCATATGGAATGACAGTATTTTAAATCTTCTTGATCACCCTTCTTATGAATCAAAGGGGTAATTGACTCTTTCTTTAGTGAGTGTTTTTTTTTTTGCCTTCCTTCCGACAGTGATTGAAGCACAGAACGGGGTTTTTTTCGCAGCCCTTCACCTCCGCATTTTCACATCTCTGATGTGATACCATTTTTCCTATGATCTTTGTCTGTTTACATCAATTTGAGAGCATTTTCAATTCCACTGACCAGAATTGATGCCACTTCTTCGAGCATGAAAGATTACCTCAAGTATTCTGTTCTCTGTAAAGCGATCAGACAACATCTAGGAAATGACTTTGAGAATTATAGACTGAAGAAATTGATGCAGGCTTTGGAGGAAAGAAGTTTAAAAAGATGCAGGAGGGGGCTGACACTCTATAGGTCAGAAGTGAAGCGGCTTAAGGACAAAAACAAGTTTACGGTAACAGACAAAGGGGAGACAGAAGAAGTGTGCAAAACCTTCTACATCGACCTTTTTAAATCATCAGCGAAGCTCGATCCCCACTGCCAAATACATGTATAGACATGCATATATATATACATGCATGCGTGTACACACAGACACACACACGTGTGTATGTATGTATGTATGTATGTATGCATAGAGTGAGCACATGAAAGAAAACTGTAAAGCATATGGAATGAAGTTGTCTGTTCTTTGATGTGTGACGTCATTTACTTCCATCATGAAAGGAAATATAATTTCCGTGTAAAGGGCTCACCTTCAAAACGATGACACGGGCCGTCGGTTGACAGAATAGATGGAGCATCGAACACACCCTATGTGTCACGTTCGCTAACATCCCATCTACTTTCTGTATCGAAACCCCGCCCACCTCAACTCCACCTCTTCCATTTTTTCTTACCTTCTGAAGTTCTTAATTACTGGAATAAGTACTGGAGGTGGAGTGAACACAATCAACCAAACCTGAGTGGGACGGGCTCAAGTTATGCTGCAGTCCAGTGACAAATACCAGTTCTTGTCGCTTAACCCCAAGTCAACCCTGATCCAGTCGCCCTAAGATAAAAGACATCCACTACGCCACCATCCCTTCTTTTGTTTTTAGACATAATTTACTTAGAGTTAGATTTCACAAGGTGTCCTTCTATTCAATTAAATGGTAGTTTGAGGTAGAATTGGTTAGTTCAAGGAACGACCATGGCATGATGCTCCCATTAACTCTCGAACTAAAACAAGAATGTGACAATATAATTAGCACTCAAAAGATCTTCCAGAGGGTTGGCATCCTGCTGTGGATGTTTTCTTTAATTAATTTGAAGAGATACA
>NC_069006.1:12758966-12760103 GCF_001194135.2 Octopus bimaculoides | reverse complement strand
TATATATATAATAAATAATTGAGATTCAGTTGAATTAGGTACTTAAGTTGAAGTACCAAGTCGGTCCAGTATTATCCGCACAGCTCGAAGTAAGGTGAATAAAATCAAAATAAGCAACAGGATATCGAACAGTGATGGAGTAGGACCGTTCCAAGCCACTCCATTTAATTGAACAATGCAATCATTACATCAATTTAAATGCAGTGCCATCTTCAGTTGCACAAATAAATAAATAGAATTTTAACCAGTAGGACACATTAATATAATTTTTCTCAAATATTTTAACAGAGCAAGAAGAGGGAAGAAATTCATGTTGTCGCTATTGTAGCTAAGAATAGACTACGCATGAAGCCTATTGGGGTCAAATTGATATATACACACATTTTACCTATTTTGATTATGTTATCATTTTTGGAAAATCTTTTATTTTTATACAACATAACAATATTGTTTATAAACAATCACCCATAGTGCCCCAAAACAATATTCTTCTGTATTAACATTTTAAGTTTCTTGGCGTCTTGCCTCTTTAACTGGTAATTAATATCATGATTTAAAGTCTTCCCCTACCCAGCTCCTTTTTATAGACAGTTACCTATATCCAATTGACTACTCCTAACGTCTTCATTCCTCCCTGAGGAAAAGGGATACATATGACAATATTTATGACCACACCTAGCCATGAGCTGTCAACTCACTCTTGTCCTTTATTCAAAATAGACACAGTCTTCTAGCCTTAGATTTAGTAGTTGATAAAGAGATAAATGAATTAGAGATGTACAATCCCTTACAACACTATGTCCGCAATAGGCTTCATGCGATTCTTGGAAGTGTAGTCGATTCTTAGCTACAATAGCGACAACATGAATTGCTTCCCTCTTCTCACTGATAAAATATTTGAGAAAAATTATATTGATGTGTCCTACTGGTTAAAATTCTATTTATTTATTTGTGCAGCTGAAGATGGCATTGCATTTAAATTGATGTAATGATTGCATTGTTCAATTAAATGGAGTCGCTTGGAACGGTCGTACTGCAACACTACTTGATATCCTGTTGCTTATTTTGATATATATATATATATATATATATATATATATAGAGAGAGAGAGAGAGAGAGAGAGAGAGAGAGAGAGA
>NC_069006.1:12757183-12758805 GCF_001194135.2 Octopus bimaculoides | reverse complement strand
TACATATATATATATATATACACACGCATGCAGACACATAGACTCACGTATAAATACACACACACACGCATACACACACACGCACACACACACACACACACACACACACACACACACACACACACACAGATAGATAGACAGACAAACAGACAGATGGTTGTAGACAGATCGAGAGATAAGACTATAGAAAGAGACGTATAAGTTTCTGTATTAAGAGACTGAATAGTAATTAGAGTAAATAAATTAACTTATGTTAATTTATTCCTCCTAATTATATCTTAAAACCTGTAAACAATAACAAATGATGTTGACTATAATCACGTTTTATTTCTTTTATTTCATCCGACCAAATTACAATCATTCTGTCGTCTAACATAGCCTTCCAAAAGAGCTTTCTCCAGTGGTGTACATATATTTTTTTCTTTTAATTCAAACCCGACCTCAAATTTGAATAAACGCCGAACGCATTTGTCCAACGCTCTACCGATTCGTAACGTAAGTGTTACGATAATTGTCATTTTGCTTCATCAATTGTTTAGTAAATAATTAATTTTCAATTCGACAAGCGTAAAAAATCGGTTGCTTCCACTCATATTTAAAATGAGAAATCAAAAAACGGAGAAACGGAAAAACAGTGAAAGTATGCAGAAATTATTGCACATGCGCGGGGCTGGATGTTTAAGTGTGTGTATGTGTAAGAGTATAAGAGTGTATATGTAAGAGAGTGCGGGTAAATGCAAGGGAGTGTGTGTGTATGTGCCCTTATACGAGTATGTGTATACGCCTGTGTGCGTAAGCCTGTGGTTACCTCTGTCCTTAAGTACATATGCGTATGTCTATGCATATCTCCCTATGTGTGTAATACGGAGAGAGAGAGTAAAATTATATGGAAAGCTAATTTGCTAAATTCCTATAACTTCATATCACTTCATCCTCCAAGTCTCAAAACATCGAGTTCAAATCGTGTCGAAGTCAACTTTGCCTTTCATCTTTCCGTCACATACAGAACCCTAATCAATGATTGGGGTTGATGCTTTTAATTTAGCACAAAACCTGCGGTTTTACGGGGAAGAGTTTTAAATCGATCCCAAAACTAGATTAGTAATTGGACTCTGGGCGGACTAATCTCAGAAGGACTAATGTTAATCTCACTAGGATTTGAGCACAAAACATAAGGAGACGGAAGAAATACTGCAAGGCACTTCCGACATTTCTGCCAAAATAACTGCATCTGTTGACGAAGACTATTCATTCACACACACAATTTTGACAAGGAAAAATGTTGATAGTGACCATCTGCTTCTGTCGCAACTGAGCCGAAATTTAAAAGTCAGTGTCAACGTTTCCCTCCTTTCTACATTAGGGACAAGGCATGAAATTTTGGGGGAAGAAAGCTAATTGATAACATCGTCCCGAGTGTACAACTGGTACAAAATACGAAAAAGATGAAAAGCAAAGTCAACCTCGGAGGAATTTGAGCTCATAATGTTAAAACGGATGAAATGTTGCTCAGCATTTTGACCGGTGTATTTACTATGGCAGCTCGCCGTTTTAATAATAATAATAATAATAATAATAATAATAATAATGATTTCAAACTTTGATACAGGGCCAGCAATTTC
>NC_069006.1:12747785-12754185 GCF_001194135.2 Octopus bimaculoides | reverse complement strand
AACACGAAGAGATTTCAGTTCAAGCAAATTTTTCCAACAATTTCTTCAAGAAGATTGCAGTTTAAACGTTCAGAAAATATTCCATGAATCTTCTCAGCTGCAAATAAAAGTCTTTGTATTTAATGATGGAAGTTTTTCTTCCTTTTTTGTTGAATTCACAAAACTGACTGATAGGAATAAAATGACCTCTTCATTTTCATCTCTGTTCATATATATACGTGTAATGACCAGTTCTATACTCTATACACATGTCAACACACACACACATGCATTTGTAAATTACCTACATGTTTTCACATACCACTAAACCAAAGGAAATAATCTTAATGACCTTGTTGTCTCTGAAGTATCAAAAATTTGATTCTTATTCCCACTTTAATGACATCACATCTTATGAATATGAGGAGAACGACCTGTTGTCTCTAAAGTGTCAAATTTGATAAAATTGTCCACAGAAGGGGTGTAAAGAATTTTTTTTTAATAATTCCTTCTCAACTTTCCCTTATTAGTATACTGATCATTGTGTACAAAAGGTATAAATTCAACATAACCCTACGCAAGGTTGGGAAAAGTAACAAGGTAGACTTGGTTCATTGTATGTGTAATATTATGGTACAGGAATGCTGAGAGAAAAACGGGTTATCAGAGGGATCAAATGTATTGTGGAAGAGCAGCACCAGGAGATTCATATGGAAGAATCCAATTGAAGAGGAATAGTAAAGAAGTGGTGAAGACTAATCTCAGGAACCTGGTCCTCACAGGAGATGAGAATGGAATACAACAGAAGCAAGACTCCCCAAACTTATGCGAGCGTGAGAAAATAGAAGTAAAAATGTGGATTATGTATAATGGAAGAGAAAAACTATATATTTATGAATTACAATTCCTTCTTCAGATCTTCTTAGCTGGAGTCTCTGCTATAAAGTTTATAGCAGAGACTCCAGCTAAGAAAATCTGAACAAGGAATTGTAATTTCGAAATATCCTTGGACTATAGATAACCAAATTACAACAGGTATATAGTCCATTTTTTGTTTTATAGTGCATTGTTGTACTATTCTAAACTTTTTATTCTTTACAAACAATACACAATGCTTCAAGCGAACTACAATACTCTCCTATATATTTATCTACATACATGCATGTATTTCTATGTCCCGAGTGATGTATGAGGGCATAAAATGGCATTACTATCAAGTAGACAGGTGTCCAAGCACATAAATATCCCAGCTATCTTGTAGAAGGTACTATGAAAGTCTTAAAGCTTAATCAGTTGCATTTGCAGCGATTTATAGTGAAAAAGATCATAAAGGAACACGGAAAGTGCTGTCAAATGTCGGGATCGGGAGTGAGAACAAGGGACATAACTAGTATGACAAGGGAGATAACTGGCATTACATTACAACGCGGGTTGATGAACTGTAAGACGTGTGGCCAGAACCTCCTGGAAAATAACCATAGCGAGGGACATTCCACAGTTGAATTAGAACAGTCACAAACAGTGAAAGAAGACATGCACCCAACACCAGAGCTGAAGACACCTCCGAAAGGGGGTGACCTCGCCACGTCAAAACGGTAGAGGAGTAGGGGCCGAAACCGGACGTGGTTCCTCCTGATGATGTCTTGAGCTAACTGGATCCTATAAAGGAGCTGTTGTGATAGCAGACCACGAAACATGGTTGAAATTCCTCCTTACTATTTATAAAAGTTCTTGAGCAGGAGTTGTATTAAACTTAAGTCTTTTTTTTTTATTTTGAAGTATGTGAGAATAGCAATATTGCAGATATTACTGCAGCAACAACAATCTTTGGACAAAGCAGTGAGTTCAATATTTACAAGAGATTTCCGGTTGAGCAGAAACATAAGAGAGTCGGGGAAAAAATGTTTCCCATCTCTTTACGCATTCTGAGTTCAGCTTAGCATTTCCTCTTTTCGTGATTAATAAAAATATAATAGAAGTCAATCGCCCGTCTAAGGTTGCATTTGCAACTACGTTATTTCAGTCCCAATGCATGACATCTTGTGCAACTGTCTTCTAATGCAGCTCCAGGCTAATACCTTGCAAATGAATTTGGTAAGATGGAAACTGTGTGGAAGCCCGTCATGTGTGTTTGACTTTGTCACCACACCACCACTCGATAACCGGTGTTGGTTTGTTTGCAGTTCTAGCAAAAATTATTTTTAAAAAATAGGTACCAGGGGTGATTCGTTCACCTAAAACCCTTCAAAATGGTGTCCCAGCATAGCTGTAGTCCAGTGAAACAAGAGATAAAAGAATGGTTTCAAATTTAAACACAAAGGAAACAATTTTAGTGAGAGGAAGCAAGTTGAAAATCCCCCACGCCATACTTGACTAGTACTTTAGTTTATTGACCTCCAAAAAGACAAAGCAAAGTTGGTCTTGACAAGATTTGAGGTCAGAATGTAGAGTACTGAAAGAAATTAAGCATTTTGTCTGATGCACCAGCTTGGCACCTTAGAAATATCTACTATTAATAACTAGAAATAATTATAATTGGAACATATTTTATTAATTCCTTTTCTATGTAATAATTTTGGACTCAGAGAGTCAAAGTGAAGAACAAATAATTTAAACAACTTCCTACCAATTCTCAATGGACTGCTCCTAATAAGAAAAATAATATAAGGAAATCAGACTGAAAAATTCAAATTTGACTTAAATATTTTGAGGTTATAGCAATAATAATATTGGTTTCTGTTTGGGATTTTGTTTTTGAGAACTTGGTAATTAAGAAGGCTGTAGCAAGGATATTGAATGCTTGAAACATTTAAGAAGATTCTTCAAAACTGGATGAAGACAAAACATCAGTTGACTAAAATTTATAAATATTTGTGATGATGTATTGCTTCATCTTTTCAGATGACAGTGGTCTCACATTCAACCTGATCGTTTATTATATAAAAGAGATGCGGAGATATCTAAATGTGTAAATATTCATAAAAATTATGCAAAACTTTTTTCCGTTTGCTTTGTCAGAGGATGATATATAGTAAGACACATAAGGGAGAGAACTGCTTAAGAGAAAGAAACATTCTCAAAGAAAAGACAAGACCAGACTCAAGAATAGGAGGGGGTAGGAGCTATAAATGGTGCTTGTTGGATCGTTAGATTATTGGTTGAGGGGAAATAAAAGGTGTGTGTTTGATGGTTTAGCTGGTTGAAACTTCATAGTCAGTCCATACTAGTCTTGTTAGAGAATAAGAAATTTGTATTAAACCAAAAGTATTGAGTAATCCTTTAGTTTAATGCTAAATTGCTTTCATTATCACAAAAAAAAAATCAAAAAAAATCGAACAAACATATATATCAAAATGATGTGTTATAATACTATTCCACCTACACAAAAACAGCCATACCTACAATCCTGCATACCTCCATCATCAGGTGCCCCATGGATATCATTATCATTTCAACACCTGGGAAGGCTCATTCAATCCAGTGGTGTCAACAGCACTAAAATAAGTGTTGTTTGGGAACAAACATACCAAAGAAACCACAACTTTCAAACACATTTAACCCATGTACAACCGTATTGGTAAATTAATTCAATAAGTAAATTACAACCAACTCATAAATATGTAAGTAAACAGCGACCAGTCCATTATATCTAAGTATGCATGCATATGTGGTTAGTAGACTTGCTTGGACAGAGGCCTAGACTTGATAGGTTACATCACCTGAAAGAAGGTGCATGTTGTAAGACCCAGAACACCAGCGACTACAATACAACACTGACGATGTTGCATACGTACATATATCTTACAGCATATATATTTGTGAACATATAAACGTGCACACATCACTCATTTGCATAGTGTGCTGTATGTGTGTGTGTGTGTGTGTGTGTGTGTGTGTGGATATATACTTTTTACCTGTTTCAATCATTAGACTGCGGCCATGCTGGGAGCATCACCTTGAAATTTTTAGTCGAATGAATAAGCCTGGTACTTATTCTATTGGTCTCGTTTGCCTAACCACTAGGTTACACGGACATAAACACACCAACACCAGTTGTCAAGTGGTGAAGAGGAGAAAAACAGACACACACACATATATATGTATATATACAACGGGCTTCTTTCAGTTTCCATCTACCAAACCTAGTCACAAGGCTTTGATTGTTCCGAGGCTATAGTAGAAGACACTTGCCCAAGATACCATGCAGTGGGACTGAACCTGGAACCATGTGGTCGGGAAGCAAGCTTCTTACCACACAGCCGTTTCAGCACCTATAAGAAAATGAAATAAAGGAATAAACGAGCATCTTATGAATGTCATCAGGTTACAGCTGTTTCTGCTAATAAGATGCAGTGGACTCATAGTTGAGTCCCTGAGTAACACCTTATAGCTTCATCAGACCCTTGTATATGAAGTTCATAAGATAATCATTTATTCGTTTGTCATTTCATTTTCTTATTACTACCCTGTATCCTACTAATGCTTTATTCTGAAGCATATGTATAGGGAGTTCTACACCAGGTTATTAGTCTTTACCAACCACATGGTTCTGGGTTCAGTCCCACTACATGATACCTCAGGCAAGTGTCTTCTACTATAGCCTCGGGCCAACCAAAGCCTTGTGAGTGGATTTGGTAGATGGAAACTGAAAGAAGCCCATCGTATGTGTGTGTTTATGTGTCTGTGTTTGTCCCCCCACCATCGCTTGACAACAGATGCTAATGCGTTTATGTCTCCATAACATAGTGGTTTGGCAAAGGAGACTGATAGAATAAGTACTAGGCTTACAAAGAGTAAGTCCCGGGGTTGATTTGCTTGACTAAAAAAGGTTAGTTCTTTGCCCCCAATTAAAATAAATTCATAGACAAACAGATACACAGACAGTCGAGCACATTGCAATACGAATATAAAAACACATTTGACAGATAAACAGCAGGCATATAATTAATTTATCTTCAAGTTGGAAATTGATTTAAGGCAAAACTATTTGGTTTTTATTTTCAGTTGGAAGAAATATGAGAAAATTCTCTTCACAAGAATCAATATTACATTAATAATTGAACAGTTTCCAAGATTTCAATGTACCCTCCCCCAAAGAAAAAACAAAACAACATTTGCAGGAGATGCTAAGTGGACGCAGTGTTACAGTTGTTTGGTCCAAGGTCAGTTCTGACTGAGCAGACTTATGGTCAAATGTGTTCTAGTCACGACCATTTTCTTTCCCCCTGTATACCTAGAACTACATTTTCCAATATGTCATTTTCTTTTTTTAATTTAAGCTTGTAAAGGTGTGATTTGAGGGACAATTGGCTGCTATTTCAGGCTGGTCAAGTGATCTTGAAGAGATTCCCTCTTTAGTTCAGTGATGATGTTGATAGTAATAGTTTTGTGGTCCAGTAGAGGTGGGGTTTTTGGCCCAATGGTGGAGACAGTGGTTTTCTGATACAATGGTGCAGGTGTGGAAAACAAAATCAGAAGAAATCACTTAAGGATATTTTTCAGGTTTCTTCTTCATGACAATAGATTCTCCGAAGAAACTACCACATTTGTGGCAGTGTTAAAATTCCTGATAAGGAAATAATTAACATAAATATCAGTTAATAGGTATTAACTATTTGTCTCATTAACTGGAGAATTAACAAGGTACAGTGATTGAAAAGATAGCAGAGAGAGAGAAACAGATAAATATATACATAGAGGGAGAAAAAAGAGAAAAAGAACTAATATTGAGACAGTGTGTAGTTTGGATGCTTTACAACACAGAACTGGTGAAACTTGGGCCTCGTTAGACACATTTCTATATGTTGTTCTCAATGGTAAACAGAAAGAAACCTGAAAGTTTTGTCTGCAGACATGTCGTAGATGACATACATACACACACCTTTAAGTAGTTACCACCTGTAATCACAGGTAACATGAATCAATAACCACAATACATTTGGTGTAAGACTTTTTACACCACCACCACCACCATCTCTACTTTGCTGTACCTTAAAAATACATAAGGAAGTTTAAGACAGCTGCAAGATAAAAATTATGGTTTAAATTGTCGTATTATATCTTTGGATTATAGTAGTTGAACTCCACTCATATAAGGCCCCTTTCATGAGAAAATTTATTTTACTGTAAAAAATAGGTTTCCAACAGTTTGCATAGAATATGATATTAGAGAGGTGAGATAAAGGACAGTATGTGTGTGTGTGTGTGTGTGTGTGGGAGAGAGAGCGAATTCTCTCAAAAGATGACTGACAAACAATATTTAGACTCAAGGACTTCTAACAGGTCTATAATTGCTTTAAATATTCAAACAAGATATAGAAATCATATTAACAATTGATATAAATAAGGCAATCTAAGATAACTAAATAATGGACTTCTGGATGTGTATAATAATAATAATAATAATAATAATAATAAATAA
>NC_069006.1:12745579-12747456 GCF_001194135.2 Octopus bimaculoides | reverse complement strand
TATGTATGTATGTATGTATGTATGTACAGACATGCAACCAGCTTGACACATAACCTCACCCAGAGAAGACTGGAAGATTCTTAAATATATACCAAGTCAATTTTGACTGAGCAACCACATTAACTATTAGACTAACTATAATCTTTAGAATTACATGTAGCTTAATTATTTATAAATAAAAAAAATTTAATTTCTGTAAAATGAAGCAGAATCATCTATTCAAAAACTAAGGAAGGAAATATAGTCATTGCACAACAACCAGCACATGGTTTTTTTTTTTCTTTCAGTGTAGATCATACACACACACGGCGGTGCATCAGCATGGCCGCAGCTCTGAGCTGAAACTATAAACAATAAACACACCTCTATCACAATTACTCTATAATAAAATATCAGAAAGACATCCTAATATAAAACCTGCCTCTGGCTGTCATTCAGTGATAGACTTACTCAATTATAAACGTTTGTGGGGTTTACTTAATATAAATTACATTTAATAGCTGGCATAAATTATGCTAATGCTATTTTTTCCTATGTTCTGGGATTTGGGTTTCTAGACAAAAATATAGAAATATTGTTTTAAGACAAATAGATGGAACTTGAAGTAGATAAAGCTATAAAAAATTGCAGACTCTTTTGTTTGTAGACAACAGACGAGGGTCTTACGATCTTTTGCTGAACAATCTAACTTGTGCAGATGGTTTGTTTATAGTGATCAAATGTTTGTGTTGTACACGAGTTCCCTCACCCCATCCAACCGACATTGCCTGAACGGTGTGTCAGATGTGAACGTGATTGCACAACAACGCAAAATGGACTATTTTGCTCAAGAACACAGTGCATTGCTCAGTCCGGGAATCAAAACCATAATCTTGTTATTATGAGTGCGATACTCTAACAACTGGGCCATGCACCCTCACTTCTATAAATAATAGTGTGAAGAATATTTGGCTAAAAACCTCCTTGGATGGAAAAAGTTGAAGGTTGTCCAATGTTCCAAAGTGACCAGTTTGAACTTCTCCATCCACATTAAAAGCTTTGTTTTTACCACGCAAGTAATAAAATTCGTAAATTTCATGGTAAAAATGAAATATTAGGTTTGGTTTCCAGTCATGATAACTGCTAAGGTGCGAGATGAAATACTGGTGGCTGTTTACACATCCATACAAATAGACAGTGTGAGAGAAAGAGAGATGAGGAGAATGAGAGAATGTTTGTGTGTGTGTGTGTGTGTGTGTGTGTATATCAGTGTAAATTCTTATTTATATATATATACATACACACATAAAGAGCATGTGTAATTATGTGTATATATGCGTCAAAAAGTATATGCATTTCTTTTTTATATAAATATACACAAAAAGGAAAGAAAAAACAACAAAATAATTAACAAGAGTAGTCTGCTCATTAATTGAACAAGCGAAGGTTTGAAATAGGAATCGTGTTGCAGAATATTTTTTTTAACAAGTGTCAATGTCTTTGAAATCCAGTATCGTTTACTGGTGAATGCAACATGTTGCAACTGCGTATAAGAGTGGAGTGGAGCAAGGTCAGAGGTGAGTTGGAGTCTTTCACAAGGAAAATAAAGCACAGTGGTTCATTAATATATCGAAAGTGCAATTGTTGTAAGGCTAATGTTCTTATCACAGAGAAGCCGACGAGAGTCAGATGGAAGGTGGGAGATGGTATTGATGTCATTACACAATATAACCAGAATAAGTAAAATAGAGAGAATTTGTGATCACCAGGCCTGGGTGGGGGGACACAGGAGGGGAGTTAGATACAAGATTTCTGTTGATGAGAGAGGAGAATAAATCTTAAGTTAAATTGAAATGTTATATATATATATATATATATATATATATATATATATATAT
>NC_069006.1:12742645-12745008 GCF_001194135.2 Octopus bimaculoides | reverse complement strand
ATATATATATATATATATATATATATATAAATACATACACACACACACACATATATATAGCCTCAGGTGTAAAGAAGATTTTGGTTCACAAAGTATAAATAAGTTTTTATCAAAACTAAAATCTTGCCATATTTAATGTTTGAGCCACATGGATGACTCACAAGTCAGATGTTACAGTGCACATTGAAAAATAGGGGCTGTTTTAGCTTAATTCTAAACTGGGAGATACAAAATTTCTGTAATAATAGCTCTTCATTAAATTAGAAGACAGAATGGTTCCTTGCTGAACTGATACAAAATAAGATCTGTAACAGTGGTCCCTCGTGGAATCGGCAAACAGAAAGGTCTTCCCTCACTAATCTAGTTGGTAAATACAAAGGTTTGTGAAAGTGGCTCTCGAATACAGTGATTGGTAGAAAAATCTAGGAGATACTAATGTGTGCGCCAACAGCCTCATTTAGTAAATGGGTTTACAGAAGGGTCTGTGATAGTCACCTAGCTCTCTGTAGAAAGCGTGATGCTGCATGGTTAACTGGTAGACATTATTATAGGGCCTGTGATGCCTATAGTTATGTAACGAAAAGCATGTTGCCTGCAAATGTAGCATCAGTGATGTCAGTAGTTGCTCAGAATGACATCGCTTCATATACAAGTGTTGGCATGTTCATTGTATTGTAGACAGAGTAAATGTTGTACAGTTAACTGGTAAGTATTATTATTATTATTATAGTTTCTGTGATGCATTTAATTATGCCACAGAAGCAAGCTGACTGCAAATGCAGCATCGGTGATGTTAGCTGTTGCTCTGGTGCACACTGCTGCACAAATGGTGTTGGCATGTTATTGTGTTGAAGTGAAATTAAACCATGTTCACTTGGAGAAAGCATTGTAGAGACCACAGAAGACCAGTGAGACAGGGACTGCTGTTGTCAATAGGATACAGAGAAAATAATGGACAAGAACTCATACTGTCTACATAATACATAAAACAAGGGACGGAGGGGGGGGGATCAGGGGCTATTGTTGTCTGCACGTTCCATTTTTACTAGTTGGCTTCTTTAGTTTCTTGTTTCGGTCAATAGTTGCAGCTCTCCGTTGTCCTGGCACTGGCTGAATCTGCTGACCAGTGCTGGTCACTCCATTATTTAAATCGTCATCATCATTTACAGATTCTTCTGTGGAACGAAAATGAGAGAAAAAAAAAAAATCAAATTAAGAATAGAGCAAAATATATTAAATAAAATATCTGTTAAAAACATGTTAATTGAAGGTTTTATCTTTTCAGAAATCTGTGCCACATTAGTACTGCATGTGTGTGTGTATGTATGTATGTATGGGCTGTGCGAGTGTATATGGGTGAGTATAATTGCGCATGTGTGTATATACAGTGTGGATGAGTATGTACATACTGTGTGAGATTGTTATGTGTTGCACATGTGTCTAAATACAAGTTGTAACACATATATACATACATAATTTTAAACTTGCGTATGCATGTATATGTATACACACTGAACTATGAGTATACACACAATATCTAAGGCAACATTAATTATAATAGTCCAGCTATGACACCATTTTTAAATATTTCAAAATATCTGTATTTCTATTCAAGAAGAAAATATTCTATAAACATCGATTAATCCCAGAGAACTCAGTAAAATGGTGTGTTTTGATGGCACCACTTTTAGGAATGGTTGGTTCCACTCTGAGATACATTTAAGAATACTTGCAAAGTTGAAGTAGAACTGCAAAGATAAGCATGTAAACAACATCGTGAAGTAGAAAGGAAGTTTTTATGTTTCCCTAAGTCCAACCTTGCACCACAAGGTCCAGCTCTTGTTGAGGCATGGAGGATTGTGTACCTCAATGACCCTGGCAGTTATGCTAGCAGACCACAAGGTCCTGGCAGGGGCTCCCATGCTGGACAGGTCAAAGGATAGAGACCAGATGAATATGGACCATTTCTTCTTAGAGGTAAAAAAAAACAAAACAAAACAGAAGCTTCAATAACAATGCAAACCTAACAAAACCTGGGAGAGGAGGGAGGATCTTCCCTCAGGGCCTCAAGGACCCATAAGGGAGGTGGAAAGGAAGATGCCCTATATGGAAGCAGAGATCTGACAGGAGAGATGCAGAAATGACAGCCCACGGATGAAAACAGTGAAGAGAAGTTGTCAATGGCCTCTGCTCCATAGGGGTGTGAAGTGCTTCTCTAAGTCCAGCCTTAATCACAGTTACCAGTAGAAGATTGATTTTATGAAGAAATCAAAAGATGAAGCTCTTGGAAGATGATTCAAGGAAGAAGTATGATGTCACTTATCTTAGCAGCATCTCAGCCACTACATCTCATAATTTGAAGT
>NC_069006.1:12741030-12742144 GCF_001194135.2 Octopus bimaculoides | reverse complement strand
ATATATACACACATATATATATATATACACACACACACACATATATATATATATATACATACATATATATACATACATATATACATACATACATACATACATATACATATATATGAAATGTTAAGAAAACCAATCACATGAAACTGAGCACTGACAAAATGAAATCTCAACACTATAGACAACATGCTCATTATTTCACATATATATATATATATATATATTATTCGTTTATTGTTGACTGTTGGAAGACAGAGTACTCAATAACATAGTGAGATTAATAATATTTTTGGGGTCGAGTCAGTTTCTTGCTAGCCTGAGTTACACTTGAAAGTGCACAGGATTTTCAGGGCAAGTCACTTGCAAAATTCAGAGCAGCAAGAGACCAACTCAACTGAAACACATACACACATACATGTATATATTTAGGAGACAGAGAGAAAGAGATAGAGCAAGATAAACAGATAAATAGAGTACAATGCAACACAAGTACAATAAACCCACAAACAACACCAAAAAGAGTCAAACAATTAAAATAGGAAAACAAAAAAAGTACACAACTAAAGCAGGAGGAAGATGAGGAGGAGGAAAAGGAGAAGGATGGTCTGTTAGCAATGTGTTATATATAAGAGTAGATACACAGGTGGACATCTTGGCATGACAGGTAAGCAGGTGTTGTAAAAGAGACACAGAATCAGATGTTTGTCTGCAGGGTAGGCAGGTAGACAAACAATCAGGAATAGACAGGTAATCCAATTTTAGATGAATGTTTTGAATCAAAGCCACCCTTGTAAACACTAGAATATAGGATTAGCTAAATAAGAAGTTGGCAAGGAGGGGAAACAGCTTTAGATATTCCTGTAGCAGTTGGAAATCAAAAGAATAAGGTTGTGTGGTGTGTGTGATGATGATGATGATGATGATGATGATGGCAATTCACACACACATTATGTTATAGCCCTAGGCCAACCAAAACTTTTGAGTGCATCTGAGAGATAGAAACTGAAAGAAGCCCATTATACATACATGTACGTGTGTGTGTGTATATATATATATATATATATATCTGTATGTATTTATACACACATATGTGTGTGTGTGCATGATTGAGTGTATG
>NC_069006.1:12738689-12739938 GCF_001194135.2 Octopus bimaculoides | reverse complement strand
GTTAAAACTAAAAATAACAACTTGCAAATATTGGTCTAAAATCTCCTTTAAATAGAAAATAGTTGAAGGCTTTTTAACCTAATATCTACATGCTTTTATTTATAGCTTTATTTGCTTCAAGCTTCACTATCAAAAACTAATCATTTCACATCTCTTGAAGTTTCTAAGTTCCTATGACTTAAATAACAATATTCCCCCGCCCCCCACGATGATGGTAGCAACAATCTCAATATTTTCTGATTTCCAATAACAATGATTCCCGCCATAGGTATAAAGCCACTTACAATGGGGTGTGGTGTAGGAAGGAAGTGATCAGCTTTATCATCAACCCTTCCTAGAAGAATAAATGGTAGTAGAGTTGACCTCAGCAGAAATAGATAACAGTACCAAGATGTTACTACTATTAGAGACAGTCTTTTGTGATGAAGCAACACAAATTATTTATTATAATTTAATAATAATAATCCTTTGTTACAGACACAAGGCCTGAAATTTGGGAGAGAAAGGGCTAATTGATTGCATCAGCCCCAGGGTTTAACTGACACTTATTCTATCAACTGCAAAAGGATGATAATCAAAGTCAACTTTGGTGGAATTTGAATTCCAAACATTAAGATGGATGTTAAGGTTGACTTTGCCTTTCATCCTTTTGCAGTTAATTAAATAAGTACCAGTTGAATACTGGGGTTGATCTAATTGACTAGCCCCTTCCCATAAGACTGCTGGGCCTGAGTCAGAATTTGAAACCATGTCTGTCTTTATGTTCTGAGTTCAAATTCTGCTGAGGCCAGTTTTGCCTTTCATCTTTTTGGAGTCAATATAATCCAGTCATCCCTCTTCCCAAATTTCAGGTCTTGTACCTGTATAGAAAGGATTATTATTATTATTAGAGCGGTGAGCTGGCAGAATCGTTAGCACACCAGAGAAAATTCTTCGCTGAATTTCGTTCATTTTTATGTCCTGGGTTCAAATTCTGGCGAGGTCAAAGTTGCCTGCCATCCTTTTGGGGTTGATAAAATAAGTACCACTTGAGTACTGGGTTCATTGTAATCAACCAGTCCCTCAGCCGCACCCCAACTCACCAAAAAAAAATTTCGGTATTCATGCCTATTGCAGAAAAGATTATTATTATGAAAAGCCCAGTCCTGTAATGAAATCATTACACGACAGAAATAAAGGGGAAAATACTAGAGTTTCCTCCCTTACATGATTCTCAACCATTTTTTTCACCTATGGAGCCTTTGATACC
>NC_069006.1:12734999-12737976 GCF_001194135.2 Octopus bimaculoides | reverse complement strand
GTATAATGTATACTTTGTGTGTAAACACTGTCGTCGTTCAACGAAAGCATTTACACACAAAACACTATACAAAGACTTCTTCCCCAAAGGTTTGTGACATTCTGTTTCCTAAATAGTTAACAACTTTAAAAAAAAAAAAACTTCCTTTAAATATTACGATTATTATGTATTTTGTACAAAAACTTAAACATTCATATAAATGCATGAGCTGAATTCTGGTTTAAGCACTCCATATAACCCCTCATAATTTTTTTAGTTTTTGGAATATTCAGCAAAGTTTTGGAAATTTGTGCTCTACACACAGGAATTCATATGATTATGAAAAAAAAAAAAAAAAAAAGTTTGTGATTTAAGGGCGATTTAGCTGTTGCTTTTAGCACATCTCACAACCACCTGATACCTTCCTTGTTTCTTTGTCACTCTGACACACATTGATGTTCTTTAATATTTTCCTACCCCTGAACACATTTAATGGAATGATGATGCACCCAAGGGTGCTCCATTGCTGGAATTTAAGCGAAAAATTCAAACGGTTCATATTATAAACTCTAATTTTTAAAAAAATTGAAAAAAGTGGAACTTTTAGGATTTATGGGGGAGAGGTTGTCCCTTACCACCACTTAACATCCAATATTGGTTATTCTCAACCATTTTTCATCTATGAACTCCTTTGATTACTATTTTATTCTACTGGGCTCCTGCAGTCATTCAATGTTTAAAATCTAGTTTTATAGAAACTTCTCTCAAAATTCCTATTTTGTTTTTCACACATTAACTCGTGTCCCTTGAATTATGTAAAATTAGAGAAAGGAGCCTAGCGTGTCTCTTGCAATACAAATCAATACATACATCTAAAGCAAATTTTTTTCAGGAGCCCTTAAAATACTTTTGTAGATCCCCAATTTACTGTTTTGTTGCATGGAACCTGGTTGAGAACCACTGCTGTAAAGAAACAAAGTCGGAGGAGGTGTGGTTATGCAAAACAGGTCAGGATGACAAAAAATGGCCCAATGTCTGGGCATGGATTTTTGCAGGCTTTATATCGGAACAAGAAATGATTAGTTAATATACAAATAGATGGGATCAGAGTCAGTGGTACCTTAAATTGGTGAGTTGAAGGTTTTGTTTATCATCTCCACAACCTTATGGAACATGGTGATGGACTATTTATATGGTAGAGACAGATGAATTCAGAGTAGGATGGAAGTCTTAAGATATAGACAATGATGGTCTGTATTAATTAGATGAGGGTGGTCTGTTATATATGTTATGATGAGAGTCTGCTACGATATAGTCTATGATGGGAGTCTGCTATGATATAGACTATGATGGGAGTCTGTATAGACTATGATAGAGGTCTATTATGATAAAAATTAATGGTGGTTGTTATGGATTATGGTAGTCAGCTATGATCTAGAAAATGATGGCGATCTATTATGATATAGACTATGATGATGGCTGTTATAACATAGATTATGATGGTGGTCTGTCATGACATAGATTATGATGGTGGTCTATTATGATCTAGAGTTATGGTTCCCAAACGTTTTTGGGGTAGCCGTCCCCTTGGCATCCAGATCACATTCCTAACACCCACTCACCACCACAAACACAGACCACTTCCTGCTTCAAATTCAAAACAACTGTATTTCACAAATAGAACTCAACCATTATTTTGTTTTTACACCCATCACCCTCTTTTGGCCACCCCTTTATCACCCCCACTTTTCTTCAGTGCACCCCCTGGATCTTCCATCTTCATGTTCTGAATTCGAATTCCACAAAGGTCGACTTTACCTTTCACCTTCTTGGGGTTGATAAAATAAATATCAGTTGAGCTCAATGTAATCGACTTATCCCACCCCCCAATTGCTGGTCTTGTGCCAAAAGTTAAAATCAATATAGATATACTATGTAAAGCAAGAGGATATATTATGAGAATTAGATATTCTATGAGAAGTAAGCTGATATACTATATGAATAGAGATATATGTGAAGCTAGATTACATACGATGTGAATGTAGAAGGTGCAAAGCTTTCAGAATGACCATCACCAAAGAGAATCAATACAAAAACTAGGTTATAAGATGTGTTTGAAAGATTTTTTGATACCACCAATGTTAGTATATGTGCTTTTGACAAGCCAGATGATAAACTATGTGAAACAAGTTGATATACTATATGAATATAGATATAATATATGTAGATAGATGATATACTATATAATTGTAGAGGGTCCAGAGTTTTCAGAGTGACCATCACCAGAGAGGATACATAAAAAGGTTATAAAAGGTGTATATTGAAAGATTTGTTTGATACTGCGAACCCTAATTTGGAAACTCATTATACGTCACAGATCAATTATAACTGGTCATTTGTAAGCAGAAAAATAAACTAGAAAAAAAAAGCTAATTGAATGCAGTGACAATCAGATACGGGAAGTGTCTGATCGACAGATGTGGTTTGGCTAAAAGAATCAGTTGCAAAAGGATGAAGCGGTGGATTATTTATTTTTTTTGTAGGTTAAATCCACCCACCTGCCCACAGGTAAACTAGCAGTGGTACTCACCTGCATGTAAAGGTAGTGAACGAGACAACATTAGAGAGATTTTGGGTTCTGTTTCATCGGCAGCGTGAATTTCGTGTTGCCTTCGCTTGTAGGTGGGATCAATGGCTGTTGCAATATTGTAGGAGCAAGAGATAGGATTGCTAGCAGGATATCTACATGGTGTTTGATCATGACTTCCACTACTGAGAGAGAGAGAGGAGAGAAAAAGCAACACAGTAACAATAATGGTGGTGTCAATCAAGCTATGAAGCAACTCTAAAATTAGAGTGTAGCAATGACTATGTGGACAGGGTTCCTACTTACATCTGGCAGCTATATTACACACATCCGGCAGCTTGCGTCACACACACATCCGGCAGCTTGTGTCACATGCATATCCGGCAGCTTGCGTCACACACACATCCGGCA
>NC_069006.1:12734731-12734989 GCF_001194135.2 Octopus bimaculoides | reverse complement strand
CACACACATCCGGCAGCTTGTGTCACATGCATATCCGGCAGCTTGCGTCACACACACATCCGGCAGCTTGTGTCACATGCATGTCCAGCAGCTTGCATTATACACATTTGGCAGATTGCGATATGCACATCCAGCTTACATTACACACATCCTCCTGTTTACATTACACACACACACACATTCTGCTGCTTGCGTTACACACACGTCCTGCTGCTTGCGTTACACACACGTCCTGCTGCTTGCGTTACACACACGTCC
>NC_069006.1:12714793-12734721 GCF_001194135.2 Octopus bimaculoides | reverse complement strand
CGTCCTGCTGCTTGCGTTACACACACGTCCTGCTGCTTGCGTTACACACACGTCCTGCTGCTTGCGTTACACACACATTCTGCTGCTTACATCATACACACATTTTGCTGCTTGCGTTACACACATTCAGCAGCTTACGTTACATGCCTCTGGTAACTATATTACATAGTCATCTGTATTATAAGGCAATTGGATAGAGGGCTGTCATGATGTACAAATTTGCCTATATATGTATGTGCAGCAACTATGTGGACACACACATTACTTGTATATAAGTTTAATGGACAGTGTGTCCCACATCACCGTAGTATAGTAAGTATGTAGTGTGTTAAGAAGTGTATATGTGTAAGGGCGTCTTCGCTGAGAAATAATTAGAAAGAACATTTAAATGCAATAAGTAGAAGAAAAAAATACTTTGTAGAACAGCAAAATTTTGACTTGAATAAAGGATGACATCATTGTGTGTGCAACATGAGGTCATCAAAATTTGTGTACAATGAGGCCCTCATGTACAATTTCATCACAATATATGTACAGTATCATCACAATATGTGTACAATGTCATCACAATGTGTACACTGTCATCACAATGTGTGCACAATGACATCACTACAATGTGTGTAAAACAAAAGTAAGTTTGCACAAAGTTTATAAATAGAAATTCCTAACATAACAGAGTGTATTAGAGACATGATATTGGTTCAGATTTGTAGAATGGTCTCTCTAATACATGAACATTTTAAACACAGCTGATATTTTAAAACATAATTCATAAAACAAGATCTTTTTTTGCCAGTAAACATTATACAAAAGTGAAACAAAAATAATTAAAATAAAAACCATTTAAAAAAACCAGATCAGTTAAAATAATTTGTTAGAAATGCAAAGTGTTACAAGTTTTGCAGTAAATTTATCATGGGCCATTAAATTAGAAGGTAATTACATCATAAGTCCATTACAATCATTAATAAATATATCATTATGACAAATACCTCATTAATAAAATTTATCAACAAACTTTAAATCCACAGAGTAGATATGCTACTAACCATTATTTACAGAGTAAATAAATATGTTTCATTAACAATGGAAAACAGAGACATTCAAAGACAATAACATCTCATTCTGTGATTTGCAATTGTTTTTAAAAAAAATCTTGAAATAGGAACGATTTGTTAAACCAAGTAATAATAAATCAGTATACTGATTCCACATCACAAAAGGAGATACAATGGTAGTGCAGCTAAGAAGCTTGCTTCTCAGCCACTTAGTTTCAGGTTCAGTCCCATTGCATGGCACCTTGGGTAGGTATCTTCTATAGCCTCTGGCTATAGTAGAAGATACTTGGATTTGGTAGACAGAAGTTGTAAGAAGCTTGTAGGTATATATGCATATATATGTTTGTGTGTGTGTGCCCCCATGTTCGCTTATATCTGTACTCTGAAAATAGAGCAGCTGAAAGCAGTGAAGTTGCTATGATTTTCTCCAAGTCAACAAATCATATAATGTCTTTTTGTCTTCAAAAACATGTGGAATAAGAAGACCCATACTTCAAAAATCAGGTGATGGTTAGCAAGAGAAGCTGACATCTGTTTGTAAAACCATGCTAATCTGCTAACTCATGCTAGCATAGAAAATAAATATAAAAACAAATTGGGAATATTTAGGAGGTTTAACTCTCATAATTTATATTTTTAGAATATTTTTTCCCATTTCTTTCAATTTAAAACAACTTTTCACTGCATTTAGGTTTGTGATTCTATTTTTAAAGTTAATTTGATTTGTTTTTCCATGTATATATTGATTAAATTTAATGGTTAAATGGGAAAAGTATTTAAGAGGGAGAGAGGTGGCTTTATGCCAGGCATTGAGAGGTTAAAGTATGATAGAAGGACAAGCACAAGTGGTTACCCCACATTATAGATGGGTGGGTGGGTGAGAGTTTTTGAGAAAAAGATAATCACTTCCATCTCATCTTATCAGTTACACCCGTTCACTCATATATAATGCACCAAAGTAATATATTATCACCATGGAAAGACATTTGTGCTTGTCTCTAGATCATATTTAGCCAAGGGGGCTTTTTCCTTTTCTTGTCTTGCAAGTGACCTCACTGGTGCCAGTGGCACCAAAAGAAGCACCCAGCATATACTGTAAAATAGTTGGTGTTAAGAAGGGCATCCAGTCATAGAAACCATGCCAATGCTGACACCAGAGCACAACATAGCTCTGCGGCTTGCCAGATCCTGTCAAACTGTGCAACCCAGGCCAGAATGGGACATCGATAATGATTTTGTCTTTGAATTTCTTTTGCATTTGTTAATTCAACATGGACACGATGCATTTACTCTGTAAATAAAAACTAAATGTTAAGAACTGTATTTACTCTACAGACACAAAGCATGTTGATGATAAATTCACTGATGATGTTTTTGCTTGTGATGTAATTGCTAGGATGGTGGTGGGGTGATGAAATTAGTAAGCGCTGAAATGGCAGATAATTATGTATTTACTATGATGAAATAACATTAAAAAAAAAAAACTCTACAGGAATTACTAATTACTGTAATAACCCAATCTAAGAATCTAAGATTCAGTTAGCTTTGGTATGGTTAATTCTTTCTTTACTTACTTGTTTCAGGCATTTGACTGCGGCTATGCTGGAGCACCGCCTTTAGTCGAGCAAATTGACCTCAGGATTTATTTTTTGTAAGCCTAATACTTATTCTATCGATCTCTTTTGCCGAACCACTAAGTTATGGGGATGTAAATACACCAGCATCGGTTGTCAAGTGATGTTGGGGGAACAAACATAGACACACACATATGTATATATATATATGACGGGCTTCTTTCAGTTTCCGTCTACCAAATCCACTCACAAGGTTTTGGTCGGCCCGAGGCTATAGTAGAAGACACTTGCCCAAGGTGCCACGCAGTGGGACTGAACCCAGAACCATGTGGTTGGTAAACAAGCTACTTGCCACACAACCACTCCTGCGCCTATATGTTTAAATTATTTCCTTAATTGCCAAAAATGACAATCAAAAATATCACAACAAATCAGGGTTTGTTGAATAAAAAAGAAAAGAATAATTTAGATCAGTGCTCCACAACCAGTATGCTGTGGCACACTGGTGTGCCATGGGGTGATGCTAGCTATGCTGCAATGTGACCTGAATATACTTTTAGTTATATGAATTTTGAACAGAATATAAGTGTACCGTAAATGAAAAACGGTTGTGGAGCACTAATTTAGATGGCTCTGTTCTTTAAAATTCAAGAAGATTCCATATTAGTCCATTGAAACAAACTAAACAATATGTTCAGACCATATAAGGAATCTATCAGCAAAGTAAGAGTAACTTTACTGTGTTTGTGAAGGTAAGGTGAAAGTACAAGCCCTAGTGGTTGTTGTGTTACAGTCATGACTCCAAAATTGTGGTTTCAATTCCCAGATTGGGTGATGTGTTTTGTTCTTTAGCAAACACCTCATTTTACATTGGTCCAGTCCACTCAACTGTAAATGCAATGCACTGATATCCCATTCAGGGAAAACATTGTCATAGTGGTCCCTTAAAGGCCATGGAAACTGGGTAACTGGTCCTATCAGTCCTAGATTTAAGACAGCAATGTCAAGGGGTTGATGATGATGATGAGTGCAAGGTGCTTCACTACCATTACCATTAAGGTTATGGGTTCAATTCTCATTTGTTGAGGGTGTAGGAAAGCTAAGGTATTTATATTGTTAACCTTAGTCAGAGCAAAGGTACATTATTCTGTTAGCCTTAACAAGCTCAGGTGATAAACAAGGTTCAACTTATGGTTAATTTATCCAACTGAAGGAAACAGTTGCAGTTGATGAAAATGGAAGTTAACAAAATGTACAACGTATTCTCCAAAATTTGGAACCATAGCAACAAGGGAGGTAAATCAGTTTGACATATTCTGAGTTTCCATGCTGCTTTGGATAAGTAAGGTACCATCATGGATTGTCAGTTTTTTTACCTCTGACAAGTGCAACAAATTTAATAGAAATCTGTCATAATACATTAATAGGTGCAGGTATGGCTGTGTGGCACTTTTGGCAAGTGTTTTCTACAATAGACCCAGGCCAACCAAAACCTGAGTGAATTTGGAAGATGGAAACTGAAAGTCCATCATGTGTATGTATGTATGTATGTATATGCATATGTGTGTGTGTCATTGTTTGTCATCCACCACCTCTTGACAACTGGTGTTGGTTTGTTTACATCCTTGTGATTTGGCAGTTCAGCAAAAGAGCTCAATGGAATAAATACTAGATTTAAAAAACAAAACAACGAAAGGAAAAAAAATCTAAGTAGTGTTTTTTTTTTTTAAACTGTACACTTGTGCATGTCCACACATTTTACAGTTACTGCACAAAGGAAAATGATGTGCATACAAGGTTCCCAAGATGAAATTTGCAAACAAGCAAATTACCGTTTGCACCCACAGCAAAAGAATTAAAGGGTACATTGGTTTTGAAACTACAACCACATCCGGTTTGACCTTATATTTTCTTGGTGTTAAAACAACTGCGATGAGAAACTTCTCACTGAATGGGACATCAGTCTGTCAGAGTTACCTACCCTGCATCCATCAGCTGTCCCTATCTTCAGCCGAGGAGATGGAAGCAGAATGAAATGAATTGATAATGAGGTGACCGAGTTTCACTGAACATAACACAGGTGCAGGAGTGTGATAAGAAGTTTGCTTCCCAACCATATGGTTTCAGAATCAGTCCCACTGTGCAGCAACTTGGGAAAATATCTTCTATTATGGCCCTGAGCTAACCAAAGCCTCCTGAGAGAAACCGAAAGAAGTCTTTTGTGTGTATGTGTGTGTGCGTGTATGTGTGTATGTGTTTTACTGTCTCTAGGCCTTGACACTGAACGACAGTTGTAAGCGAGTGTCACCATCATGCAAATGATGTCCTTTGCAATCTTCCAAGACCTGTCTGGTCATAAGGAAATATTATCCTACTTGGAAACAGGCAAGGGTTAGCAACACAAAGGGCATCTGGCCATAGAAAATCCACCTCAACAAATTCCATTTGACCCATGTGGGCAAAGAAAAGAGGACATTAAACAAGGATGATGAATTCAAAGATAAGAGTTGACCTAAGAGTCTATCATATATCCAAGAATTTCGGTTTCCATGGCATAAGGGTGACAGAAATTACAAAACACCTCCACTGAAAGGGACACTAGTTCATTGCAAGGTTAACTTCCTAGTTATTGTTGGAACTCATTTTCAGTTGAGTGGAATGGAGCAAAGTGAAATGAAGCACCTTGTTCAAGAACGCAATGCACTGCCTGATCCAGGAACTGAAACCACAATCTCACAATTGTGAGTGTAACACATTAGTCACTAAACTATGCACCTTCTAAATGTAAGGGTTTGGTATGGGAAGAGGGAAGAATATGGCTGAAGAGTTTGGGTCTCACAGGGTTTCAGTGGAGCTGCACTAGGCCAAGCACTAATATTTAGCTTTTAAACTGCTTAGTCTACTTAGATGCATATTGGTACCACAGTCTACTTAGAATTGTGTTGGTACCACAGTCTACTTAGATGTATGTTGGTACCACAGTCTACTTAGATGTATGTTGGTACCATGGTCTACTTAGACGTATGTTGGTACCATAGTCTACTTAGATGTATGTTGGTACCATGGTCTACTTAGATGTATGTTGGTACCACAGTCTACTTAGATGCATGTTGGTACCACAGTCTACTTAGACGTATGTTGGTACCATAGTCTACTTAGATGTATGTTGGTACCACAATCTGTCAAAGTGTATGTAGTACCACAGTCTATTTAGATGTATGCAGGTACAACAAAGTGGTTTCTACATATTTAGTTAATTTTTCAGGTCTCTTGAGTAAAAACAGAGCACAGAAGAGGAAGAAGCCACTACATGTGAAAGGTGGTTAACTCCTTCACACAACCAATGCCAGGTTTTCAAATATCTAAATTAAAATAGATATAATATATAAAAACATTGTTAGAAGATAAAACATCAATAAGAATAAGAACAAAGATATTGAATTATTACCTTAAAAATATCTAATGGCTCAGATATTTTGGGTAATATACCCTTTTACAAAATTTTTATGAGAGAGAGCGAGAATAAACGTATTTGAATTACTCTTATACAAGCCTGACATGTCAACTTAAACAGAAATTTATTATTCCCACCAGTTCTCTTAAATCTTTGAAAAGAAGTATTTTGCCCGAAATATTAGAACCATTGAACATTTTTGAGGTAACAGTTTGTTATCTTTGTTCTTGATCTTATTGATGTTTAATAGTCAAATGACATTGCTGCAGTCATCTAACACAATGCTTCAAACAAAATTACAACACTCATCATATGATAAGTACTTTCATTCTGACCAGGCCTGGTGGCGTTTGATTTCAAAGAAGAAAGGAATGAAAATAGAATGTTGTCATGCTTCATGCCTTTCTCAAATACACTAGCTTAATAATTGAAGTGAATCTGTACCAACAGACATCTTAAACAAGGCTGGATGTCTTGACCTCAATCAACTTAAGAATATATTAAAAAAAAATCCTCTCAACACAGAAAAAATAAATAAAAAGTGCTGGAAAGCAGAATTAACAAAAGATAACAAAAAAAAAAAAAAAAGATAGATAAATAAAAGGGTGTTAATAGAAAGAAAATTGCAGTTAATAAAAGCGGTGTTACAGCCAAGGTTTGAACTAAAACATTGCAGATTTACAAACAAATGATGAAGCGAAGCAGAAAAAAGCAGCAGGAGATGGAGAGAGAGAGAGGGGCTGGGGAGAGCGGGGATGCTGGGAAAACAATGGGTTTGAAATAGTATCATTTAGGATTGTTAAAGAAGAAAAAAATGTGATGGATTTGTTGGTTATAAGACACCATCACCAGAAATGGTGGTGGTGGGGAACATTAAGGATAGTTTTGCAAGGGGTAGGGAATGTTTTTTGATAAAATATTCAAAGGAATTGGGAGGAGAGAGAGAGAGAGAAAGGAAAAGTTCAGTAAGATGGTGGTGGAGTAACATCCTAGAGGTTAGTGGAGGTGGGGCTTATGTATACCACTTGCTGCTATCCTCCTATAACACAAAATAACTCACCCCCCACCCAAATAAAACCTGCAGAAATATTTTTTAATAAATTCTCTTTTGAGAAGGTCACATGATGAGTAGAACGAGATGACATGAAAGGTGAAAGGTTACAATGTGTCAGTGTGTGTGTGTGTGTGTGTGTGTGTGTGTTAAATTTTGGAAATATTGGCTTCAAGGAGAACCCAAACAGATAAATGTAGCTTTAAGACATTAGTCTACTCCAATGCTTTGTGAGTGATTTGGTAGCCAGAAACTGAAAGAAGCCTATTGTGTAAGGTATGTCTGTTTGTCTCTTTTGTTTTGACATTGCATGATAATTGAACAAGCATTGCCATCATAAAAGCAGTGTCTTTTGTTTCCAATCTTCTATGCAAACATTTCTGACCATAGGGAAATATTACCCTGCTGGGGAAAAAGTGACAGTTGATGGCAGGAAGGGTATCCAGCCATAGAAAATTTGCCTTGAATAATTCCATTTCACCCATGCAATCAAACAGAAGTGGGTGTTAAAACAATAATGATGAGAACCCCGTCGTCAGGTGTTGAAACATTACAACTGCACAAGTTACGTTGTAACCCCTTGACAAGGTACATAACTCAAACAACATCAGTCTATCCAGTGCAGTGGTTCTCGACCGTTTTTTTTTTGCCCGTGGACCCTTTAACTCCCATAGTCATTTGAAGTTTTAATAGATCCCATAATTAAATATTATTAGGAATTGTATAAAAAAACTATATGGTAGGGAGATCTAAAAATTATTGAGGAGTCCAAATCCCAGCAAAACAGGCCAAAAATTGAAAGTGTAGAATACGGGAGCTACTCTCAGGGTAGAGGCAAGTAATAAAAGGTATATTGCTGGTTTAAAGGGGAGAGTAAGGATATATTTTGGTAATTCAGTTGGGAATGTTATCTGGATAGAGAGAGAGAGGCAGAAAGCTGGGGAGATAAAGAGGAGTATAGGTGAGAGGGAAGGAATGGAAAGGATGCTGTGTAAGGGGGAGGTGAGAGAGAGAGAGAGAGTGTATTAATGTGCATATGAGTTAATTGCATCTTGGAAAATTTATAGATGAGAAAGCAGGGGAGGAGTATGAGAAATAATAAAGGAAGGAGTAAAGAGGGCCAGGGAGATTGAGTGCAAGGAATAGAAGAAGGAGAGAAAAGTGAGAGAGAAAGGGACAAATATATAAAAGGGAGGGAAGGAGAGTGAGAGAGGGAACGAGAGCGAGCAGGCCAGTAAGGGAGATAGAAAGAGGGAGCAAGTGAGAGCAGGCCAAAAAGGGAGAGAGAAAGAGAGGGAGTGAGAGAGAAGCAAGAACAGGTTAGAGAGGGATGAAGAGAGGGTGAGGGAGGGAGACAGATAGAGGAAAAGAAGACTAGTGAGTGAGAGAGAGGAATAAAAGAAGAGTGGGCCAGTAAGGGAGGGAGGGAGGGAGAGAGGAAGAGGAGAGTGAGTAAGGGGAGAGAGAGAGAGAGGAAGAGAGCGGGCTAATGAGGGAGAGATGTAATGTAGCAGCAGAAAGACACTCAGTAGTAGTTCTTACGTACCTAAGTGATGAAGGGTCATGTTCACTGTGGGAACTATCAGGTGGAGAAGGAGAGGGCAACCTTAAATCCGTGCTGCCCCTAGAGCTCACTTCTGATAAATGATCACCCATCAGCTCAGCTTCCCATTCACGTGAAGGAGACTTCTGTGAATGACCGTTCTTTGGACTGTACTCCACGGGGCAACCTGTCAACCAATGCTCCACGTTATGTGCTTCTGTGTTATTTAGACTATCCCTGGCGCTTGGTAAGCGGGCAGGGCCAGGAGGAGGTCTCCGTCTGTTCATGGCAGGCTGGCTTCCATTGCCATAGTGACATGCAGAGCCTCTATCATTACCATTCTGAGCACCATTTGGGATAACACCCATTGTCTGTCGACCATTCCTGTAAGAGGCATGGTGGTCGCTATTGTTTGACCTATCGGATGGTTTCCCTTTCATGGAATGAGAGATGTGGGAGTGAGAAGGTTTTGATGCAGTCTTCCTGCATGCAGAAGTATTTCCTAGTGATACAGTTCGTTGTACTTGATGGTGGTGGTCCTTGGACTGTTGAGAAGTTGAGCTTATGGAATTGGAAATGTGTGAAGCAGCACTGCCATGCTGTGCCTGGACTGGTAGCCCAGCATCGGGTGATGAAGATGATTGGTTTGTGACCTCTGTCATGCTTTGTGGCCGATTCCTATGGCCATTAATCTGCAATTAGCCAGAAGCTCAGGTGTAATGAAGGGGTTACCTTAAACAGCTTGTGTTGCATTCAACAGGTTTAGTAAAATGAAGCTAGAAATTTATCCACATAAAAGAATAAATAAAATAATAAAGAAAACAACAACCTATTATCTCTTATCTATCCATTCTTATTACATTCTGGCAGATTTGAGTGTGAATACCTGATTGCAGTTGTGCTTTGTCACCTGAAAACATCACTTCTCTTTAGGCAATATGTGGTCATTGAAACACCACGGTGTCTCAAAGTTGCCCTGTACTGGTGAATCATGCATACTATGAAGAAACATTATCTAAAGGGAGATGTTGGTCTCTGCTGAAGAAAAACAACAGGGATCAGATATTCATGTTCAAATCTGCCTGAATCTACTGAGAATGAATAGGATGCATTATTGTTTGGATTCTCGCTGTTATGCGTGCACCCCATGAATAATGAAGAAAATCTTTCCTGCCAATATAACAGAAAACACAGCCATCTTGTTCTACAAAGAACTGTCAAGAAGGTGGGGGTGGGGGAGTTCATTACAGTCTACTTAAGTCTACTTTCAGATCAGCTTTTAAGAGGACAGGAAAAAAAAAAAAAAAAAAAAAAACAGTATCATTTTGCAGATGTTTGGTTGTCTTAACAATTTGGTTGTTAACTAAACTAGAATGAAATAAAGAGCAGGAGACATTTTGGTACAGCTGTCTTTGTGCTGCCTATATGGCATTTCTGATACAACGCTGGCTTATTTGACATCCAATGTTTTAACCCTAAAGCATTCAAATTACTCTGTCAAATGTGACATCTATTTATTCACATTTCACATTGTTTTGAATTAATCAGCCATTATCTCACAGCTTCAAGACTTTGATGAAGTGATTGTTTATTTTTAGAATGACATTGTCGAGTGAGTACAAGAGGCCAGATTTGGCTGGTTTGAACATATAACAAGGGGAATATTTAAGCTGAATATTACCAGTTTAAATGCTAAAGGGTTAATGTTTCTTTCATCCTCTCACTCCTTTCTTCTTTCTCTCTCTCTCTGAATATATTTCTTTATGTATAAAATGAGGGAAAGGGTTTATGTCATTCATGTTCAATTAAATTGTAATCTCTCTGTCTTTCTCTTTCCTTCTGTCTGTGTGTATATTTCTTCACATGCATGCGTGTGTTTGCCTCCAGCACTAAAAAGTACTGTCACCAAAACAGGCTGAGCGTTCAGTCGTCCATGCCAAATTGTCAGCATCTAAACAGCCATGTTCAACTGTCACATTGCAAAAAATAGAACTAAATAGATATCATCTAG
The DNA here is from genome assembly GCF_001194135.2 of Octopus bimaculoides. NCBI lineage: Eukaryota > Metazoa > Mollusca > Cephalopoda > Octopoda > Octopodidae > Octopus > Octopus bimaculoides. The sequence continues at coordinate 12,724,030 of NC_069006.1, read as the reverse complement.
TTTTATAAAGGGAGATGTTCTTGGAGAATATATAACAAGATGGTGAAATAAAGATCCAAAAGAGATTTTAAAAAACGAAAAAAAATTAGAGATCTTCAGATATTTTCATATCCTGCCCTAACTCGGGATACCTGAAATACAAATATTACTCACAGCTGCCAATGTTACAGGTTTAACCTATGACATTTTAGGCATGACAATACAGTTTAAGACTTAAATCTAGACCAGATAATACACAATATCTTTAGAGAGAGAGAGAGAGAGAATGTCTGGTAATGGTTACATGAAAATTGAAGGAGATCAAATCAAATTAACACAGTTATTTCAACAGGTGATAAGGTTATTCACCAGGACATCTTTTGTAGTAAAACTATGTGCAGGCATGCTTTGATGTTAAGAAATTGGTGCAGACGTCATAGTGTGGTTAAGAAGTTTGCTTTCCAATCATGTGGCTTTGGGTTCAGTCCCACTGCATGGCACATTGAGCAAGCATTATCTTCTGTAACCCTAGGCCGACCAAAACTTTGTGAGTGAATTTAAGACTGAATGTTAACCCTTTTGTTACCATATTTCTGTTGAAATATACACTGCCTTTGCTTTGTTTTAATTTTGTTAAATATCAAAGAATTTAGTGAAATAACTGTCTTATTAAGTCAATGTTCAGCACAAAATTAACATGAAATTTTAATGAAAGATTTTAATTTAGATTCCTTTAAAACAAGAATTCTGTGTCATAAAACCAAGGGCAGTCTCTGAGAAGGTTTCATACCAAAAGGGTTAAATTTACTTATGTCCAAAGAACAAACACATTTTTTTTCAATTCAGGTGTTACAACCAGATATACCCCACCCTCACAGGGACTGTTATGCATTTGTAATTCACTCCTGGTATTGCAGATACTCTCCACTCTTGATGTAAACAATCTACGACTAACTCATACACACACACACACACACACACACATATATATATACACACACACAGGCAATATAAACAGGCTGATTGATATTTTAAGGAGTTACTAGATCAACATATATATTTAGGAGATGCAAAAGATGGAATGTATCTGTGTGTATTTAGAAACAGATGACAATGTTTGCTTCTAAACTTGGAGTAGCAACACAAAACAGTCACAACAATAACAACAGCACTGAAAACTGGTTAAAAGGAGACATTCAATAGAATATGGTCTCCCATATCAGACAATATAGCAACATATCAAACAGCATAAAAATATATATCAAACAAATATATAAAACGTATCAAACAAATATATATATATTAAAAAACATACCAAATAAATACATAAAACCATATCAAACAAACTCATAATGAAAACCATATCAACCAACGTATAAAAACTTATATCAAAACATTATCAATACATCCAATATGAAACAATATCAGGAACACAAAGAACAAACATTGGGTGAGACACACAGACAGACAGATCTCTAGCATGATTCAACATGACCACCATCACCTCCAGTCTGTGGATGACTTTAGTGCTGTCCACTCTTTGCTGTAAACAATCACAGCAGATCATCTCTAGTTTGAAAACAATGTAATATCTTGATGTGTCTTGCCACTGAAATAACTGAGGACTTGTGGCTGTTTCAGCACTCCTCCCCCCACAACAATCCTATCAATCTTCAACAACTGGTAAAATGTCCAAGGTGTGCTGCTATTTCCTTTTCTGAGTAAGTTGTAACAAAAATAATAATAATATGTGGTGAGCTCAGGCAGCTAGTTATTGTAAGAGAGAAAATCACTTCTAGATAAATCATGACAGGATTAGGAGTTGGTGTTTTAAATCAAAGAGCAATGAAAATGCATAGAATATATATATATATTTTTTCTTTCTCTAACTCATTACATAGATCTTAAAATTTCTAATCATAAATAATCATGGTATAGCACCATTACATCCTTTTTTGAAATTATCATCTTGACATAATCCAAGGCCAATAAATTAAACTAACGACATTTTGTGAGGTGAAAACAAACTGAAGGAAATATCTTGAGATCAGTTGAGGTAAGAAGAAGAAAATTTTTTTTACTAGGTCTACTTCTAGCAGTTTCTTTCTTCAGTTGACATTTGTATTTGCGTGTCTGCTAAGCCTGGAGACATCTGTGTTAGGACCACACTGATATGAACTGGTTCTGTGAACTAATGTTTGTCTCTACATCATCTTAACTAGAGAGATGGATGACGGACAAAGACAGAGCTAGTACAGTACTGTACAACAAAATAGTCACAGATACTGTCATTACTACAGAAAGAACTAGTACAATAAAGTACTGTTCTGCATAACTAAATAGTTTCAGACACAAATACTACTACAGACAGAGAGAACTAGTTTAGTACAGTACTATGGACTCTCTCTTGTTGCTTCCACAAATCTAGATTCAGCAAGACACAGCTACTTGACCATCACCCTATGGCTACCTGAGTGCAGGGTCAAAACTGAAGACTTCCAGTAACATCTGCTACCTGTCCCCGTTGCTCCTTACCCTATCACCATTGGACATATGATGTGTGATGGTGTTCATGTCTTGATTTGCTTAACAACTTGCATAATATTATTATAGTGGGCATAATTTATGCAGAGCCAGTCCCACTCTCCCACCTTCAAACTTATATTAACTGGGTGCAACAGTAGCTATTATGATGCAGGATTTGTATGGAGTTACCTTCTCTTACATAGTACAGTATAGCTAAACAGTCATGGAGGCAATCACTACTACTGACTGAGAGAACTAGTACAGTACTGTATGATATGACTAAATATTAAACAACAGTCATCAAACAGTTGGAGACATCTAAACCAAATCTGTGTAGAATGTCCTAGAAATAAACACAGAAAAAAAACCCCAACAAAAATTAAGGAATAGAAAAAAATTAAATAACAAAACTTTAGTGGGAACCCCTCACCCTTTAGCTAGTATTCTCATAGATGGTTTTATTAAAGACATTGATTCCAAAATAAGAAATAAAATAATGGTTTGGAAAGTCTTCATTAAAAACAAAAAATGAAGTAGATGTCTGAGAAATATTGGTAGAGAAATGGCAACAGTGTATATTTGAAATAGCAGAAGAATTCTTATGTTGCCGAAATGGAAAACAGACATAAACTTCAGTAATGTTGTGAGCATGTGTGGCATAATCTATTGGGTTGCAGGGGGAAAATTAAGACAAGACAATCTGACAGGGACAAATCTTTTAGTGACTATGCTTTTTAGAGGAAAAAGGTCCCTTGATTTAGCCAATTACCTAACTTTCTGAATTGCTGGTAAGCACAACCTAGCCTTGCTCTTTACTCCACCTATTGAAAATAAATCCAGATTTTCATATGAAAAATCAAAGCCCTGAAAACTGAAAGTCAGTGAAAATTCTGTCATTCTGTTAGAAAAATAGATATTAACAAAAAATAACAAAATAAGATAAAACAAATAAATAAAAATTAAAAAAATAAAGTCATATGTTTTGGAGAAGAAAGACGAAACAACTGAAGATAAATGCTGAAAACAAAGGTACATCTTAAAAATATTTATAGCAATATGTTAGTCTTAAAATTTACCTGACTGTCTTTGTTTGCCTGTCTTTCATCGGCTGCCCTTTCCCGTCGGCCACGCACTCTCCGGGATTTAATCTTCTCCTGTTCTTGAATGATTTCTGCAAGCCTGGCATCATGTAATTCGATTTCACGCAGTTTTCTTTGGTCGACTATTGCTTTTGTTCTCTGCAAAAATAAAAAGGTCAAGAAGAAGAGATTTTAAATAGTTTGGCTTTTATAGATCGGTTTCCTCTAAATGTCACTGAAGACGACAGTATTCACAAGTGATTCTGAAATCAAGGAATCAATCATTTATTCATTTGTAAAATTAAACAAACTCCCATCTCCCCGCCTTCCCCATAATACACAAACAGTAAATATAATAATAGTTGGGTGATTTCTCCAGTTACACATTGTATAAAGAGAGGGGGGAAAGAGTAAAAGAAAAATACACAAAGAGTTAATGAAAGAGGTGTCCTATGAGTGCACATTCTAGGCTTGATGCCATAGACACACAGTGAGAGGGAAAGAATCACGAGGAGGAGGAGGAGAGAGGAAGTGGTAGTAATTATGGGAAGAGTTCAGATTTTGCAGCAAAAAGTTTACAATGGCACAGATTGTGATTATGTTGATAAAATGTAGAAAAAAAGTAACATACTTATAAATATACAAATGAGAAATTTGTTCCATTTAATTTTATTTTAAAGTAATAAATATTAAATTCTGAGAAGAGGAAAGATTGGTAAAAAAATAAAAGTGAAACTTGCTATCTTCAATTTGGTTTCATGTCAATCCTCACTTGATGACATTAATGTTGGATAATGGCAAAGAATATAATCGTAAATACAAGTGGCTGAAATGGGGTTTCTGCAAAGGATCACTAGAAAAATATTACTCAACAAGGTGCATAGCTTGGAGATCAGAGAGCCTCACCAGGTCGAGCTGTTACTTCTCCACATTGACAGGTCCCAGTTCCAGCACTACAGACATTTGGTTAGAGTTTTGCAGAAAAGAATTACAAGATAGGTTCTTCAAGCCAAGCCAACTGGCAGATCTAGGGGCAGACCATGAACAAAATGGTTAGATAATATTCATCGTGACAGTTGGTCATGTTTTGGAATCCAACAGGAAAGTGTCATGACAGTTGCTTCCGAGAGTTCCCCATAGAGAAGGTGCCTGAGGACTTCCCCCCACAATCCTCCCAGGAGTAGTGGGTTGTGAAAATGGAGGGATGGAATATTTTTCTTTTGAAAATTAGTATTCATTTCATTACTTGTATAAATACCAAGAAATTTGATAACAGTGGAATTATGATTATTATATGATCACTTATATTTCCATGGTGACAAAAGTACACTTCTAAAGTTATGTCATATGATAGGCAACACTTGAGTTTTGTTCCAGAAAACACTTCTCTAATTTACAAAATACAACTGCTGCGGTCAGACTGATCATAGGGTCAAGAGTTTAAACTTTTATGTGTTATGACCTAACTGACACTTCTTTGCTTGATTGATTTTGTTCTCATTTCATGGTCGAGTGGTTAACTGTTGAAAATAAGGAGGCATGTCCTAGCAAGAATCCCTTCTCACTATGGTAACACAAATATAAAACAGAGAAACTTACCAAAACTTGTAATATTTCATCACATTTTTGTTTGTTTAACAAAATTAGTTTTAAAAAATCTTCAAAAATGAGATTTTTTTCAAATTTATAAAACCCACTGGAACCCTGTTAGGGGAACAGCTTAGGCAGCTCCCAAATCAGGCTTCAGCCATATTTCCTTTAAAACCTTTCAAATTTGGATAAAGTCTTAACTAATCAATCATCATTTAATATTCTTATTATTATTAATAAGATAAGGACAGCAAGCTGGTAGAATTTTTGTCACGCTGGGCAAAATGCTTAGCAGTATTTCATCCATCTTTACATTCTGAGTTCAAATTCTGCCAAGGTTGATTTTAACCTTTCATCCTTTTGGTGGTTGCTAAAATCAGTACAAGTGAAGCACTGGGGTTAATGTAATTGACTTAACCCCATCTCCAAAATGTTAAGCCTAGTGCCTATAGCAGAAAGGAATAAGATAGGTTTCTTTAAGCCATGAAGGGCCAAACGCAGAGGGGACAATACAATGTCGAACTTTTCTTTTCAAAACCAATCAATGGGGATCGAAAATGTTTTGTGATGTGTACACAAAAGATAACAATGTATTGTTTTAACAACTGAAATTCCCAAAAGAGGGAGAAACTAAAACACTGTCTAGGGTTATCCGTGGAAAGAAAAACCTACGAAAAAACCACGGTAACCTCGGAAAGGAATAAGATAAGTAAAGCTAACAGAATCGTTATTACACTGGACAAAATACTTTGCAGCATTTTATCCATCTTTAATTTCAGAGTTCAAATGCTGCTGAGGATCACTTTACCTTTCATCCTTTTGAGGTTGATGAAATAAGTACCAGTCAAGCACTGGAGCTGATGAACTTGCCTAACACCCTCTCTCCAAAAATTTCAAGACATGTGTCTATACTAAAAGTGAATATCATCATTCAGTTGTCTCACTTTGTGTGCTTTCACTACACTGCTGAGTGCAACTCTATGTGCCTTGGGTATGTGCTGTAGTTTGTTTTCGTGCTGCTATTTTCACTGCTTTGAAAGTGCTCTAGCTAAGATGTGTGCAGCATCTAGCAGTGCAATTTTATATAACATCCTGAAGTTTTTATGTATTTGTCTGTTTTTTTAAAATCATACCTAAAACACCTATTACTATAGGGATCATTTCCATTTTTACTATCCTAATTATTATTATTATTATGAATAAGGCAGTGAGCTGACATAATTGTTAGCATGTTGGACAAAATGCTGAGCACATACTCAGTTAAAATTTCACTGAGGCCTTCTTTGCTTTTCTTTTGGAGCTGATAAAATAAGTACCAGTTGAGCACTAGGGGTTGATGCAATCAACTTACAAGCTTCTCCCAAATTGCTGACCTTGGGTCAAAGTTTAAAATCATTAAAGTGGTGAACTGGCAGAATCATTAGCATGTTGGACAAAATGCTTAGAGGCATTTCTTTTAGCTCTTTATGCTCTGAGTTCAAATTCAGCTGAAGTTTACTTTTCTTTTGGGGTCAATAAAATAAGTACCCATTGAGCACAGGGGTTGATGTAATAAACATGGCATCTTCCCTAAAATTGCTGGCTTGAACAAAAAATTAGAATTATTATCATCATTATTATTATTATTATTATTAGTAGTAGTAGTAGTAGTAGTACTGGCACATTGTTAGAGGCAGATCCATTAGAATTCCCTTGCACCAGATTTTCAACAATATCTTAGTTCTTTGTTTTAATTTCCTCTAAACCTTCTTTTAACTACAGATGGTTCCATAAAATAACCTGTTAGTATATGGACAAGCTGTCACAGGTATAAATGTGTTAACTGTCTCAGTCAATCATTTAATCTCCCAAGTGTTGAAAGAATAAAGGAAACTGTTGAAAGAACTGAAACATACCTTATGTTCTTGTTCTTGGATTAACTGTGCAAGTTCCTGAAGAAACATGAAATATTATCCTCAGAAAAGACAGATTAGCAAAAATAAAACAAAAACAAGACTGGATAAATCTGCTTTCTTTTACAAACTCAAAAGACAATCTGCACGCTTGTCAACGATGCTAAAAAAAGATAATAGGCAAATTAATAATTTGTTGGTTTGTATCTCATCAATCTACATACCTATCAAAGTGGAAAAAAAAAGAGAAAACTATAAAAAAAAAATTTAATAATCTATCGAGGTTTTATTTCTGGAACATTAAAGATAAAGTCTACATTGTGTTGATCCATATGAACCATGTGAGAACATTTGACCAAAATATCGGGAATGGTCAAGAGATAGAAACCTACAGGGTAGAATGATGGTGAAGTTACAATTCTGAACTGCTGAGGACACTATCGCAAGTTCAAACCTTACAACAGTCATTATCTGTTGTTCCTGGCAGCAAGTTCTGTCATTCTACCTCACACTAGAATGGTTAACGGTAAGAAGGATATCTAGCCATAAGAACAATTGTCCCATTATATACATTGAAAGTTGTACGCTTGGACTCTCAAATCAACGTTGTTAATGTGGATTTATTTTTAACAAGATACAAGGTCAATTTTGATAGAGAAGTGTCAACTGAATTGACCCTGAAGGATATTTACAGGAAGCAGTTCATGGATTCCAGAAAGAGGGGAAAGAGGCAGAAGTTGAACCCACAACAGAGATAGAACAGACTAGAAACTATAAAGTATTTTGCTCCATATTCCATTTGATCCTAAAATTACTCCTTACCATTATTGCCGACAGACAGAAATAAGTGACATACCTCGTCCTGATACTCTTGTAGCAGTTTCTGTTCAGCAACGTTTGCAGTAGGTGGGAGCACATAGAAGTCACTAAAGTCACCGTTGTCCTCAAGTTGACCGCTATGACGAACTCTGGAGAAGGATAGCAAATATAAAACAAACAATATCAATGAAAAAAAACAATAAAACACTGGTAAACATGGCCTCACCAGGCATGTTGTAGGAGAGTGAAGAGAGGTGTGTGTGTGTGTGTATGGGGAGTTGAGACGAGATTTATTCAGAATTTTAGTTTGGTTTCGTTAAGTTGTGATTGGATATTTCGTATAAATTACTGTGGAATGTGAGTACAAGTGTAGCGGATACAAGAATACAAGTGTTGTGGGTTGTGGATGTTTGGGTACAGGTATATATTATTGTAGGAGTACAGGTGTTGTGGATAAAGAAGAAAAGGTGATGTGGTTACGGGAGTACAGTTGCAGTGGGTTTGAAAATATAGATGTTGTGTATTAAGTGTAGGAGTACATGTGCTGTGGGGACAAGAGTGCACATGTAAAGGATATAGTGGACACAAGCGTACAAGTGTTATGGGCATGGGGGTACAGGTACAAGGTTATAGGTGTGGGTGAGTACCAATGTGTAAGTGTTGTGAAGTGTTAGAGATGTGACATCGACGAGTATGAGTGAATTTAACAGAGTTACTTACTTGACATTGGAAGGTGGACTCTTTAAGTGAAGATTGTCAACATTTTCTCTGAGGTTCTCAACAGCATCTGGAAATAGGGAGGACATATTGTTAGATTGTATAGGATATACGTGTGTGTATGTGACACAAACATAGATATTAGATAGGATGTGTGAGATATACACATACAGACGGGATTCTGTATGATGTGTGGTAATACAGAGTGTAACACAAATAAGACATACATACAAACACCAGTACACAAACACACCCATATATCAAAAGACACACACACACACATACAATATACACAGACAACCATATTCTAACACATACATATAGCAATACAAACACACATACATGTTGTTGTTGGCACTCCGTCGAGGGTTCCAGTTGATCCGATCAACGGAACAGCCTGCTTGTGAAATCAACGTGCAAGTGGCTGAGCACTCCACAGACACGTGTACCCTTAACGTAGTTCTCGGGGATATTCAGCGTGACACAGTGTGACAAGGCTGACCCTTTGAATTACAGGCACAACAGAAACAGGAAGTAAGAGTGAGAGAAAGTTGTGGTGAAAGAGTACAGCAGGGTTCGCCACCATCCCCTGCCGGAGCCTCGTGGAACTTTTAGGTGTTTTCGCTCAATAAACA
>NC_069006.1:12709042-12713325 GCF_001194135.2 Octopus bimaculoides | reverse complement strand
CACCACCACTCCAAACTGCAAGACTCATTTCTTCCACCCACCACCACCACCACCACCACTCCAAACTGCAAGACTCATTTCTTCCACCCATCACCACCACCACCACCATCAACTTACCAGAAGAAAACGTGGTCAGTCGTGCTTCTTCTGATTGTTCAGCAAGTTTCTTCTCAATCTTCTCCCGTTCTCTCTTCAGTTGACGTTCTCTTTTCTTCTCTAGGTATCGATCGTATTTCCTCTTTTCTTTGTCTTGCATTTGTCGGGCTAGTTCCTAATTAGAGAGAAAAATATCATCATTATCATTTTATTGCTTTCTTTTCCATGCTTGCATGAATCAGAAGAGAGTACATTTGGACAGAGCCTTTTCTACAACTGGATGTCCTTCCTGTCACCAACATCCCCACTCATTTCCAAGCAAGGTAATAGATCTCTTAATCTATTGGACAACAATCAAGACATGATTATGCAAAGGACTGGAAACAAACAAACACCTTATAAATGAGCCTCTAGTTTACAAATATTGTACAACATGTCAAGAAGCCCTATGACATACTTTTAGAGTGGATTGCAAACAAATGACACTTTCAGCAAGGCCATTGCTTGCAACTAGATTAAGTGAATACATGTGATGAAAAGGCAAATATGAACTGACACAAATGCATACAAGTACACAGCCACACACATACACACAAATTGCATCCTCCTTCTTGTATAATGATTCTTTTGTATGAAGTCTGTGGATATTAATGGATTTTCATGTGTATTCAGTAAAAAGAGAATTCCAGCTGTATGACTGCATATGGGAGCTGATACCCATGGAGGAGCTTTGTAAAGCATATATATATATATATATATATATAAAATATATAGTTTTAGGGAAAATAACCAATTTTCAAGAACTCATCGATGAAAATCCACTATCACATATAGAAAAATTAATAATTAAAAGCACAATAAATGAGTATAATATAAAGTAAAGTAAATATCATAAGATAAATATAATAAAAAGATTACACGTGTTTCATAACCAATTTTCAAATAGAAAAGAAATTTAAATCGATTAAAATCAATTGAAATTATCGAAAATAAATTCTATTCAAAAATATAGCTACTTGTCAGATCGTAAGTAGAACAATAATTAGATATATATCTCAACCAACAATAAGTACCAAATGAATTAATATGAAATACTTATTATATAAAGATAGAAAAATTATTTAAAAAATATCATAATATCAAAATAATAACCATTCAATAATCATCCCTTCATCCATTATAATAACATGTATATTATATACAAAAAACATATAATATTCACCGCACCAATGCCCCAACCCAACCTCCATCCACCACTGCTACCGTGAAAACTCTTGACTCAATAAAAAACCAGATACTCACCTCATCATCACACTCCATCATACTCTTATCATTCTGCTCCTCTTTTAAGATTTCCTGGTACACCTTCTGGGCAATTTTCTGATCCTCTTGGGACCTACAGATAGACAAACAGACAAAGGTTAGCTAGTTACTGCATTAGAACTGTAATGATGATGATGATGGTGATACAGTGACAACATACACATTTATACACACCTACACATTTATGCACACATTCTCCCACAAACACATTGAGTGAGCCTCTTTATCAGTGCTTCTCAACCAGGGTCCATGTGATAGAATAGAAAATTAGGGATGCACAATAGAATTTGAAGGGACCCTGAAAAGCTTTTGCCTTAGATGTATGCATTGGGATGTATTGCAAGAAACAGTTAGGTTTCTTTCTCTAACATTTTACATAGTTCAACCTACACAAGTTAATGTGCAAAAAACAAAATAGGAATTTTAAAACGTTTCTATAAAACTAGTTTTTAAACATGAAATGGCTATGGGGATCCACCAGAATAAAATAGTAATCAAAGGGGTCCATAGATAAAAAGTGGTTGAGAACCCCTGCTCTATATGGTCACTCAACTCACTAAAAATAGCAACCAAGTCTACCTTTTACCACACCACACCACACATAGTCATTGGACAATGAAGTCCCAGATAGAAAAAAATGCTGAGATGTTTGGGGTTAGAACAACTTTGTATTATAAATCTGACGAGTAAAGACTGACTGGCCCAGGGTTAAATACCACCATCACCACCACCACCCACTTCTAATTCAGTGGCTGTCTGGTAGTCTGCAGAAACCTCCAGATGTCCAACAGTTATGATATGGTTGAGAATAGATGTGGAGTAGTTGGAGAGGGGGGAGGGGAATGAGGAAAGATTGTGTGAGAGAGAGAGGAAAAAATAATGAGCATATATGAGAGGGGGAGGAAGAGAAGACAGGGAGAAAGATGTGCATTCGAGAGAAGGGGAGGAAGAGAGGAAAGGGGGAGAGAGAGAGAGTGGGGGAGAGAGAGAGAGTGGCAGAGAGACAGAGAGTGTATGTGTGTATGACAGAGGAAGAAAGTAAAGGAGGGGGAGTTAATGTGTAGTTGTGAGGGGGGAGAGGGGATTGTGAGGAAGATAATGTACATTTAAGAGAGTCAGAAAGATAGAGTGAATGTTTATATGTGAGAGGAAAGAGAGAGAGAGAGAGAGAGATGTGAAGTAGTAAGAGGAGGAGGAAAAGAATGTGCATGAGAGTGGGCATGTGAGAGAAAGAGAGAATGAGTGGAGAAGGAGAGTGGAGAGGTGACATGAGATGCAGTATGTGGTGAGGGTTAGGGTGACTGATCAATGGTTGGACCCACCACCACCACCACCATTACATTTGGCCACTGCATCCTAATCCATCACCAGCACTACCACTGTTACTTCTACACCCTTTATTCAAAATACCATCCTGCAATGTCATTCTGAGACACACCACCACCACCACCACTACTGCTACCACCATCATCACTACATTTCTACCACTACACCACCACTTAACACCACTATCACTACAAGCTACCACCACCACCACCACCCAGCCACCCTCGCCACCACCATTCAAATTTGAAAGGAAATACTTGTAATAGTTTCAGTAAATGTCCAGTAGTGGTCGCAGTGACCAAATAGCCAACAGTGAAGATGGAAATCAATACCCCCACCCCCACCACCACCACCACCATCATCATTTCTGTTGTTTTCTCAGCAGTCAGCAATGAAAGAAATATCGGTGGATTAACAATAAGGTGTCATTGTTTGCAGTGTATTGATTAACAGGGTTCTTCTAGGTGCAGTATTGACTACAGTGTTAGGGTGGTGGTGATACTTAGTGAACAGGGTTCTGGGTGCAGTGGTAGTGGTAGTGGTGATGGTGGGGATCCAGCAAGGCCATAAAAGTTGTGTTGTTAGACTAGTGCAACATTCCATGTGGTGCAACTGAGCAGGGAACAGAACAGACATCAAGTGCTTTAGTGGTGGTGGTGGCAATACCCAGAGATTTGGTATGGTGGATTGTTTTCAGGCCTCAATGGGGTGTGGTGGCGGTGGTGGTAGGAGTATCTCAGACATTTTGAAAGGGTGTGAGTTATCTTAATTTTTTTTTTTTTTCCTTGTGGACAGGGCTTACCAGGTATTCATGGACTCCTCTGATTCCCAGGACCCAGGATCAATGTGCTAGCTGAACTGCAACACTCTTCTAGCTCTGATAACAATATTAGGTGGTAGTTAGTAACTACATGCTGGTGATATGGTCCTATAGTACCCTAACAATACTAGGGTCAGTTAGTAACCATATATAGACATGCAGCGTTGTCTAGTAGGAAAAAGATTGGTGATAGTGGGAGCATAGTAGGACAAGGATTGCGATTTGTGGGTGTCTAATAAGACTGTGTTATTAATGTGGGCTGCCACCCCTTGACACTCAGGCCACATTCCAAGTTCCCCCCGCCCCAACTAGCCATCACATAGATCTCTTTCTGAAGCAAATTCAAAGCAACCGTATTTCACAAATAAAACTTAACCTAGTGAATCCATTATTTTGTTTGTTTTTACATGAATCGCTCCCCCATTATCACGCCACTCTTCTTCAATGCCCCCTTGGAACTTTCCACTGCCCCCAGGGGAGCAATACTGCCCACTTTGGGAACCACTGTTGTAGAGGGTGTATAGTGAGAGTATTGTTGTAGAAGGTGTATGTATAGTGAGATGTTTTTGCAGTGAGTGTATAATAAAGTGAGTGCTGTTACCAGATATGTTCTAAGGTTTTATACAAAAGATAGTGGGTAAAAGAAGAGAGAGGGGGGTGTTAAAAAGAGGAACAAAGGACTAATACTTGTAAATATCGCCAGTGCCCCCCCCCCCCC
>NC_069006.1:12701468-12708987 GCF_001194135.2 Octopus bimaculoides | reverse complement strand
GCGAAAACAGTTAAATACAAACCTTTGATGCAAAAGTTTCAGTTGTTGCATACGCTCCTCCTGGTGTTTTTTCTCCTCTTCAATCTGGATCACCTTTGCTATGGGCACATCATTGCGGGCAGCACGTCGATTGAAGCGATTACGGCCATAGTGGGAGTTAACTGGAAAAAAAGAGAAACGAGAGAGGGGTTTAGTGGGAGGTAGGAAAGTGCATGTGACAACAGCAACATTGTAGAGATGATATGAACATTAAATGCACATAAATATGAATGGTAACCTGCTGTAAGGTGGCAGTGGGGATTTAGGGGCAGAGAGAGAGAGAGATTTATAACATAAATGGGGGTAATAAATGCTGAAATGTCTATGTCATCACAGCCATCATTAGAAATAATTCTGTCAATATATTTCTCATTAATACACTAGAACGACTCAGGCGGAACATTTCACAGCCGATTTGTTAAAATAGCAGACACAGGTTTTCTTGAGAATCAGTTGACTGAATAACAAGGCCATCTCACAGACCACCAGCATTACTACCACCACCACATCATGGATTAATGGATATCAATCTGAATTTTAATGACTAAAACTGACCAAACCCTGAACTGACAAAGAAGCCTTTATGTGGTTGCTAAAGCTGCTAAAAACTGCAGTCAAGTTTTCCTCAAATCACTCCCTATTTAATAATATTGTCCTGAATCCACTATGCTTGGGTTTAACCGTTTTCATACCAACCTGCCTGAGACCACCCTTAATTCTATGATACAAATTCCTAGTTTTAAAGTGATCTAAATTAAAGCCTTCCATCAAAGTTTCATATTAATTTTTGTTCCAAACAACCAGTTTATTCAAACTTATTCTACTAAATTCTTCATTATTTTCAAAATCAATTGAAACAGAGGCCATGGATTTCAACAGAAATATGGTAACAAAATGGTTTAATCATAAATTTGCTCAATCAGAGTTGCCCTGGGTTAAACAATAACAACTGAACATTCACTACATTCTTGTGGAAACACTAAAGTTCTATGTTCAATTCCCACCCTCGACTGATTGGTACAAGGTTGTTGACCGACCTCCGCTGTTGCTACTACAGTGGCCCCTATGCTGTTTGGAACTGGTTGTTCTTTATTCCCCTCCTCTCAAACATTCTTAAACTCACAAGTATCCCCACTTTTGTGCTCACCCCACCCCCACACACTAACAACTATACTCCGTCTTTTCTCAAGAATTCCCTCTGCTCAGGTTTTCTTCCTGTAGCTGTTGACTTGCAATTATTCAACAGTTTCAAAAGGTCCCCTAAATCCAAGAGCACAGCCCCTGCCTCTTAAACAAACCAATGGAAAAAAAATAAAGCATTCCAGTTGTGACCATTCCGTATCTTTTATAAACAGGTATGGCTGGGCGGTTAAAAAATCAGTTTCCCAACCACATGATTTCAGGTTCAGACTCACTGCATGCCTACTTGAGCAAGTGTCTTCTGCCAAACAAAGCCTTGTGAGAAGATTTGATAGAGAGAAACTGAAAGAAGCCTGTCATATATGTGTGTGTGTATGTGTATGTGTGTGTGTGTGTGTGTGAATAGGAGTTTGTATTTTTCTTTACATGTGTGATCATTTGTTGATAGTAAGCAGTGATATTTACTAATGGTGTTGCCTGCTTGTAGGTCACCATAAAGACATGGAACTACATGAATGACCGGTCTTGAGATGTTGCATGATGTCTGTAAACGAAAAAAAAGTCTCTTCATACAGTGTTATTTGCTCCAGGTTTTCCACATAATATATCCAGGCTGTTTGTTGTTTGATAGACTGGGAGATTATACCTCATCCGGAAACAAATGGGGGTTGACAACAAGAAGGGAACAGCTCCAACATGAAAAAGTAAACGTTAACCAGTTATTGAATGATGACGGGAGCATCATGAGGGACCTGTCTCTCAACCAACAATCTGGTTAAGGAATGCTGTGAACTGACTCAGTCTATTTACACCTATTTTTCTACAACAAGAAATTTTCTCCACCACAAAATACAGCAAATGAATTTCTTACAGGTTCAAATATACCTCAAATATATCCAACTACAGACATTGGAATGTAGCGCAGTCCTTGGGCCCATCGGATCCTGTAAAACTGTCTGACCCATGGATGTATGGAACAAGGATGTTAAATGATGATGAGTGCAATTTGATGGAATTTAGTTGGTGTAGCTAGTAGGGCAAAATGACTGATGAGAAAGGGGCTAGATTTAGATATTAAGGGGATTAGTATCACACAGCTAAACCTTTATAACAACAAAAAAGAGAGTCCATTCTGAAAACATATTTTAGATGGTTCACACACTTCAAAGAAATATTGAGGGGCAGCAGGGTGCGTCACAAAACATTCAACAAAGATTCACAGACTGGAGAAACATTCCAGGAAGGCCATAAAGTGTCAGTTAATTTGATACGACCAATCGACCCTGCCTCATCCACTGTCTGCGGTATTACAAGAATTTGGTGACATTCATGAAATGCGAACATTTCAGACAGTAAAAGGGTTAGTAAAGAAAAAAACAACACACTTCTTGCCAACCTCACCTGACTGTAATTGTCATACAGGTAGCAGTATTAAGTAAGAATGATTGTAGTTAATAGATGGGAGAGATACACAGACAGAGACATCCAACTATCTAGTTCACATAACCATTAGTTTGTATATTAGTAACAGACAGAAGATATAGGATAGGCCATGATGTCAGTGGATGCAACACCCACTGTGTGCGACAAGGTAATAATCAACACTTGGCCTTAATAGATGTAATCAGATGTTTATTAGGGTTGGGGTGAGGGAGAGAGTGGGCTTGGACAGCTGAAGTGTGTGTGTGTGTGTGTGCGTGATTGTGTGTGTGTTCGTGATTGTGTGTGTGTTCGTGATTGTGTGTGTGTGTTCGTGATTGTGTGTGTGTGTTCATGATTGTGTGTGTGTGTTCGTGATTGTGTGTGTGTTCGCGATTGTGTCTTCATGATTGTGTGTGTGTGAATATATGTACACACACATTTTCTCTTTCCATCTATACTGTTGAATCTGAGAATAATCCTCATGGCCCACCCTCCAGTTCTCTCTCCCCCACAGCACACATGTCATGCGCGCGCGCATGTGTGTGTGTGCATGTTGTATAAGTGCAAGGTGAGTGTGACTTGGAAGTTTTGCTGGCAGCAGTTCTGTCTGATGAGCCACTGCTAACAAAACTCCAAAGTTCCAACCACATTTAAGTTTCAATAAAACATTTGGACCCTTCACCAACGTTGAGACTTTTGTTGGTTTTTAAAGCTTCTTATAATACTTAGTGGTGTGTTGTGCTCTTGAGCAAGACACTTCATTTTCCATTGCTCCAGTCCACTCAGCTGGCAGAAATTAGAGCCTGTATTTCAAAGGGCCAGCTTTGTCACATTCTGTGACACACTGAATCCCTCTGAGAACTACGTTAGGGGTACATGTCTGAGGAGTACTTGACCACTTGCAATGTTAATCTCACAAGTGGGCTGTTCGATGAAGTGCTGGTTATAAACATATAATACTCAGTGTCATCATCATCATCATTTAATGTCTGCTTTCCATGCTGGCATGGGTTGGGCGGTTTGACTGAGGACTGGCGAGCCAGTAGGCTGCATCAGGCTCCAATCTGATCTGGCAAGGTTTCTACAGTTGGACGCCTTTCCTAATGCCAACCACTCCGAGAGTGTAGTGGGTGCTTTTTATGTGCCACCAGCACAGGAGCCAGTCAAGCAGCTCTGGCATTGACCATGCTCGAATGGTGCTTTTTACGTGCCACCAGCATGGGTGCCAGTCAGGCGGTATTGGCATCGGCCACAGTGTGTTTGTGTGTGTGTGTACCTGTATGTGTATATATATATATATTGTGCAGTTCATTTCCATGAAACTGAGTGATAACAAAAGCAGCCTCAGTTTGAAATATAACAAACACTCTATATCATGTATTGAGTAGTTTTTAAAAAATATTTCTTGATTAAGAATTCAAACAGGTGTGTGTGTGTGTGTGTGCATGCATGTGTAAATAAATGCCCACCCTTTAAAGTGGCTGGTATTGAGAAGGGTCAAACTGTCCCACACATGCCCACATGTGTGGGACATCATCATCATCACCGTAAATGGTGACGATGATGCATAAACCCCTATCATTGTTTATTTGGCCAATATTGTTGCATCATGAACCCAAATCTATAAGCCATGAACCCAAATCTATAAGCTATGATTATTATCCCCAGTAATTCAAAACCTTTCAAAACCTTTTTAATACCAATGACATAAACATAACTGGAAATATATCTTTTACTAAAGTAATCTGAATCCTGTTAGGGATGCTGAGGGTAGGGGTGGATGGGACTGGGGAGTGTTACAGGATGAAGAAGAGATTACAGTCAAAGTAGGAGGATTTATTAATTTTTTTTTTCCAGATTAATTTAAGTGCTTTTCATTAGTATGGATTACAAAACTACACTGGCCTACCTATCCCATTCTCCCCCTATAGCCATTTAAACTGTTCTAGTTTATGATTTTTATTTAAGTTGTGGGTAATAAGATATCAAATGGCATTAAATAATAGGTGCATAGAACAAGTGTTCAGGTTGAATTGGAGCCTAAAAACGCAAGTGTTGAGTGCAGAGATGTGAAATCTGCCACAATGAAGATTAACTATAAGCAATATATTGGCCAAGCTAGTAGAGGTATAATTGAATAAAAAACAAACAAGCAGTCAGCAGTTATTAAATTGACTGCCTGTTTACGCTTTTGTTCAATTATATACACACACATATATATGGAGATGACCACCATCCCTCCATGTGATTGGCTAGAAAAATTGTTAAGATATTAAGATATTTTTCTTAACATGAAACCACTGGTAGCCTTAATACACAAAGAAATTTTATCCATCAATGCAGTGTTCAGCATTCATTCTCATGGTTCAACATGTGTGTGTGTGTGTATCTTTCTCTCTCTCTCTCTCTCTCATATATATATATATATATATATATATATATATATATATAAACCTTTATGATCATACTTATAGACAAAAGGCTGTAACCATCCCAACTCTGGTTTGGACATAAGAGACTGATGTAAACGTGTGGTTAAGAAGCTTGCTTCCTAATCAAGTGGTCTTAGGTTCAGTTCCACTGCATGTCACCTTGGGCAGGTGTCTTCTAATATAATCCTGAGCTGACCAAAGCCTTATGAGGGGAATTTCCTAGATGGAATCTGAAAGCTTGTCGTATGCGTGCGTGTGCATGTGCACCCTTGTCTTCACATCATGTGATGATTGTAAATGAGCATCACTATCATATAAGTGATGTTCATTTCTTGTCTTCCAGGATGAAATACTGTTGCTCGGAAACAAGTGAGAGTTGGCAACAGGAAGGGCATCTGGTAGCAGAAAATCAACCTCAACAAATTCAATTTGGCCCATAAAAGCATAGAAAAGTGCACATAAATTGATGACGATACTAAGGCTTATAAAATCTTTCTGTGTTTTATTCTGTATCTATGTACTTCTAGCTTTCATTGTTTCTTTCTTTACTTGCCTTACATTTGTTTCATCCTCTCTTTGCTTACGAGATGCAGTGGATCTGAGCACTGTATATGCAAAGCTCATTATTATCATCATAAAGATGGTGAGCTGGCAGAACTATTACAAACATTGGAGAAAATGCTTTCCAGTATTTTCTTCCAGATCATTATATTCTAAGTTCAAATTCTGCCAAAGTCAACTCTTTCTGGATTGAGAAAATAAAGTACCTATCAAGTACTGGGCTTAATGTAATTGACTTGCCCCCCTCCCCTCAAAAATTAAGAATTTTTATTATAGCTAAATTCTGCTGAGGTCGGCTTTGCCTTTCATTCTTTTGGGGTTGATAAATTGAGTACCAATGAAACACAGGGGTTGATGTAATCAACTAGTCCCCCACTCAAAGATATCAGGCCTTGTGCCTTGAGTAGAAAGAATTATTATCATTATTATTATTATTATCATCATCATCACCTTTCAACGTTGAGGAAATAAGCACCAGTCGTGCACTGGGATCAATGAAATCAAGTATTTCCCCTCCTCCAAAATTTCTGGCCTTGTGCTTATAGTGGAAAGAATTATTATTATTATTATTATTATTATTATTATATATGATGTTTAGATTTTGCTTTGTGTTTCTTGTTATTACCATCATTATTGAAAGCAGCAAGCTGGCAGAATTATTAGCATATCAAACAAAATGCTTAGCGACAAAGTACACCAAGGTTGACTTTGCCTTTCATCATTTTGGGGCTGATAAAATATGTACCAGTTGAATGTCGGAGTTGATATAATTGACTTATCTCCTCCCTTGAAATTGCTGGCCTTGTGTCAAAATTTGAAATCATTATTACTATTATTATCTTGAGCTAAATTGTCACATCTTGGGAGGGTCATTATGCCAATATGATTCTCAAATAGTTCTATTTCACTTATTATTATTAGTCAATTGGTTCACCATTGAACCAATTGATTGGTCAATTCATCAAGCAGCTAGGTATTTTTTAAGAAGTCCTTTTGTCGCCATTTGCAACCTCATCAATGATATGAAATCTCTTCTCCAGGTCTGCTTCCTTTCAAAAAGGAGAGTAGGGTGTTAATTCAGTGTTAGTGTGATTTGCGCTGCTATTTCTAGCAGGCTGAAACAACCATAATGACACCTTTATATGGAGACAAAGATGGTCAATAGAAATGGCCAACTTAGTAATGGCCCATGTTAAAACAATAGAAGCGGAAATAAAAGCTAGACGTGTGTATGTGTACAGTCATCGTTTTGTTTATACCACAGTAAAAGCCTGCAGCTTATACAGTGTATACTTACACGGGTAGAGTTAGTTGGGTAGAGAGCCATCCAGCCAGACAGCTACTCACTCCCCTGTAAAACTATCCTTTATGTAATAAATACTAAAATGTCTGTAGTCAGCCACAGATTTAAGTCACTGAAGTAACTACGATGACTCAATTACCCAGAAAGATGTCCATACCTCTGTGTGTGTGTGTGTGTGTACACAAATATAAATCTCTCACACACACACATACCTGTGCCCTTTTTTTGTATATATTATTCAAAATATATATTCTGTGTATATATGTGTGCGCATACACACACTATATACACCCACACACATATTTATATGAATAGAAAATAACTCTTCCTTAAACCTATTTAAAAAAAAAAAAGAGGCCCAGCCCCATCTCTCATTTCCTGAACATTTGTAATTCTGTCTAAACACACATCTCTTTCTCGCTCGCAGTCAATGTTATGTCTACCTGACGACATTGGGTGGACAGTCAAGGTTTCAAACCAAAGTTAGAAGATAACTTTTGCATGACGTGAGGTGTAATTATAAAAATAATATCGCATCAAGCCGATTGCTTTACAAACACATACACACACCTATACAAACACATATAAGTATATACAAACACATAAGTATACCCCACCACGC
>NC_069006.1:12700215-12700739 GCF_001194135.2 Octopus bimaculoides | reverse complement strand
ATATATAGTACGCAGAAGGAAAAAAATCCACTTTATAGTTAGCGGTACTTTTTCGAAATTCAGTAAAGAGAAGTGACTACACACACATGTATGTATGTATGTATGTATGTATGTGTGGGTGTGTGTGTGTGTGTGTGTGTGTATATATATATATATATATATATATACACAACATACAAGCGCATATATATACACACACACAGAAGCGTATATACATATATACATACTTACAAGCGTATATATATATATATACATACACAGACACACAGAAGCGTATGTATATATACACACACAAGCACATATATACACACACAATCACATATATGCACATACACACACACACATATATATATCCATACATACACACAAACACATATACACACGCAATCACATATACACATGCATATATAAAGAATTGTGCGTATATATATATATATATATATATATATATTATAAACAATGATATTTCTACGTGCGCATATATATATATATATATACACACGCGCACATACACACACTTTATA
>NC_069006.1:12694891-12700205 GCF_001194135.2 Octopus bimaculoides | reverse complement strand
ATATATATATATATATATATATATATATATATATATATATACATACACACACACGCACATACACACACACGCACATACACACACTTTATATGTATATATATATATATATATATATACATCTCTCTCTCTTTATATATATATTATACTATATTTATATGTATTACTCTATATTGCTATATATTAAGAGGAAGCGAATGTTTATAAGAGGTGAAGTTTGTTCTTACCTTGTATGAAAGACAGCAGATTGTGTTTTGTGCGTGTGAGAGACAGGTAATTGATGGTGGTGTTGAAGGGAGTGACAGCTGTCGATAGGGGAGGAGTGATAGAGGAACGAGGCAAAGGGGAGAGTAGTGATTGTATGAGAAGAGACAAAAGAGAATGTAGGAGAGAGAGAGAGAGAGAGAGAGAGGGGAGATGACAGGGTAAGAAGGAGAAAGAAGTGAGGAGTCGGAAGAGAGTTATGGTGTAAGAGGAAAAGTAAGAGATATTGATCAGCGAGAGGGAGAAGAAGGAGAGAGCCTATTAAATAAAAGTATGATAGAGTGACCAATGCTGGAGTCCACGTGTGTGACATTGTGAATGCTATGTTTGCATGAATATATATGTAAGTGTACATGGATACTTATGTGCACATTACATATGCGGGAGGGTTAATATACGTGTGTGTGTGTGTGTGTGTGTGTGTGTGTGTATGTGTAAGTATGTTATAGAGCCTGACGGTAAATGTGTCCTATTGTCCAATCAATCCAGGTTAAGTAGGTCAGAAGGAGATTGGAGAAAACCAGGTGATACGGTGTATTTAATACCTGTCGTACTTTCACACACACACACACACACACACACGTAAATACATATACACAGAGAAAACACAGATGGAGACATGACAGTGAATGACACAGACACACGGGTACATACATTAAATATTTACATACAGAAAGAGAGAGGTGGGGAGACATACGCACACACACACACACACACCGACAGGCAAATACTAGACACATTAACAGATACACACTAACAGAGATACACACACATATACACAAATACAGAGAAACGTACAAGCCACCCTGACATCCACCCCCTAATCTACCTACCCTCCATACAGTAATCACAGCCTGGTTAGAAATCCAACAACATCATCGTCCTTATCGTCTACCCCAACCTCTATACCTCATCATGCCATCCACCCCCGCTCTACTTTGCATTCACCCATCACACCCACTCAATGGATCAGTCAATTTTCTTTCAACTTCCTCCTTCCAATCTGGTAGTGGGAGGTAAGAGTAAAAAAAAAAAAAAGAAATAGTTGGGTGGCTGAAGCAAGTGATTTGGGGTGGAGAGAAGGAAACGTGGAGATAAACCCCCAGGTAAATAGAGAGAGAGAGAATGAAAGAGAGAGAGAGAGAGAGAATGAAAGAGAGAGAGAGAGAGAATGAAAGAGAGAGAGAAAGAGAGAATAAGAGGTAGAAAGAGATGTGGGTTGTTGGCCTACTCTGAAATCCACTGAGGAGAACCTTTGACCTGCTAGAAATAGTAGTCAAATTTCCATTAAATCACAATATCATGGAATGAGGGTTCACCAGGAACTAAACAGCAGCAGCCTGCCCCAGGATGAGCATGGCTATAGAACAGCTTGCTCTACCTCATACATTACAGATAGGATTGGCTCCTCAATGGAGGCACCGACCCACAATTTTGAGAGACACGACATATTACTGTGTCAGGATACATTGTGTTGTGTGGTAGTGAGGTGTGTGTGTGTTTGTGTATGTGTGTGTACGTACACAATCATAGGTTGTGGCTTTGAACCTTGAATATGGTGACATATTGTGTCCTTGAGCAAGGTACAGCATTTCTAGTGTACACAGCTGAAAATGGCTCTCAGTTGACTGCTGGGACAGCTCTCTGCTCTTCCAACTGTTACACCTTTGATGTTCTGAGTGAAAAGGTGAGAGTTGATTGAGGAGGGTCTTTGACTGCTCCTGACAAGAAACACACCTTAAACAATTAGATCTTACTCGCAAGTGGCAGTTAAACTCTTGACTCCTTTTAGTATGGTCATCCATCACCTCCCTTAACTCACATGTATCATCAAATGCCCCTCTATTCTTGTCCATCACTCAACTCTAACCACTTTCTACAGTCATCACCTACCTTCTCCTCTTACTAATACTTATCATTGACCACCCCTCATCCCATTCATTATATTCACCCCTCTCACCTCTACCCTATCCAACACTCAACCCACATGCTCTTGCAATCTCTACTCATTCATACTCCCTGCTCTTCTTTCCCTGCTCGCATTCACCTTCTTGTATGTAGAAGGTCCACACAAACACCTCATCACCAATATTTTCTTTATCTCTTCCTAGCTCCACCTTAGTTACTTACAATCTTTCTTCTATAATAATACGAGCAGTTATGTAACTTCTCTCCAGCAAGAAACCTGTTCTGGCCCATTCTTTCATACTTTTTGACCTGTCATCTCCTAGTATAAAGTTGACTCCCACTCAACTGAAGATTTACTCAGTTGGAAAGGCTCTCCGTCTTCTAAGTTGCCTGGTGACTTCACTAATGTTTGTGACATAAAAGAAAAATAATAATAATAATAAGCATCAGTACACTGTAAAAATGGTTGGCATTAGAAATGGTGTCCACTTCTTGCCTGACGCACTTCTTTGACCAGTCAGATCCTGTCAAACTGCTCAATACAGGCCAGCATTGAAGACGGATATTAAAAGCATATGACGATTGAGAGGGCAAATATACATTTTAAGTTCTAGAGTACATACGTAATTTGTGAAATCCACAACTGGAACAAAGTGAATCTAATCAGCATAAAATGATTTTAAGGCTAAATAGTGCTTGCTTGTTTAACCGTAGGTCAACTCAGCTCTGCTTAGGTAGACAGATGATCCAAGATGTTCTAGATGAATTATTTAGCTATCCTTATTTTTAAGATAAGGTATGATATGAGGGAGATCTGACTACTTTTTCTAGCAGGGTGAGCATTCCCTTCTTGGTTTGTTGACCTTCCAGCATTCAGCAAAGAGAAAATGGTAACTCAGAATGTTTTGATCAACAAGGAAAGAATCTCAGTTATCTTGTGTGTGTGTGTGTGTGTGTGTGTATAAATATATATATATATAGTCTGGATCAGATAAGAGAGATAACGACTATAGGTTATGTATGTGTGTATGCTCAGGTGTGTTGTTGATGTTTACTGATGTGAGAGTTAGGCGTTTGTGTATACATGATTATATAATCATATTTATATATATATATATATATATATATCATCATATATATATATATATATATATATATATATATATATATATATATATATATATATATATATATATATGTATATATACACACACACACGTGTATTTTCAGGTGTATTGTTTATGTTTATTACTAAGGTGTGGGTTGGACGTAAGCAGTATGGTGTGTGTGTGTGGTGAGTGTGGGTGCAGCGCAGCGCAGTGAGTGTGGGTGTAGCGCAGTGAGTGTGGGTGTAGCGCAGTGAATGTAGGTGTAGCGAGTGTGGGTAGCATGTGGAGAGAGTGGGTGGTGCGCGGAGAGTGTGGGTGGTGTTACACCAGCAGGGACTATGTGGCTTACATCAAAATAACAAGGAAGGGTGCAATGGAAATAGAGACATCACACCTCACATTATATCAGGATTCACACACAACAGTACATAACACCTCATACACACATCAGGATATCACACCACACACACACAATAGTACATGATACCTCACACACATACCATAATACACACTTCCTTATACACATACCTCTATTATTTCCATCTCTCCCTTTCTCTCTCTCTCTAACACAATACATAATAGTATGCCATACCTTACATACATCTATCATACCACACACCCACACACACACACACCCACACACACACACACCCACACACAATTACACACTTTATATACCTCCATCTATCATATGTCCATCACATACACACTAACTACTACATTACACTTTATATACATACATTCATCACAACAGTACACCATACCTTACATCTATAACACACACACACACACACACACACTTGCCTGACCACTTAATGCCACCTCCATATCTCCCACCATCACCCACAGTAACCAAAGAAACATGACAAGAAATAATATATCTTGGTTATAATTACATTCAGATATTTTATATGCATTATACACACATACACTCATGTAAGTGTTCATACATACACAATATAAACTCACATGCATTCACAAACACATACATATATATTTTTTTATTTGTTTCAGCCATTTGACTGCGGTCATGCTGGAGCACCGCCTTTAGTTGAACAAATTGATCCCAGGACTTACGTTTTTGTAAGCCCAGTACTTATTCTATTGCTCTGTTTTGCCAAACCTCTAAGTTACAGAGACATAAACACACCAGCATTGGTTGTAAAACAATGGTATAGGGACAAACACAAACACACAAATACAGAGTGTCCCAAAAGTCACTGATGGGTTTCAAATTTTAATAATTTCCTTAACTTTACAAATGAATGCATGAAACTTCGATACAATATAAAGGACATAATGGAAATTAATAAGCACAAGTCAAATTTTGCAACACCACTACATCACATATGATGTATGACATTGCTTAAACGGCAGTCATTTTCGGCTTCATGTGCCCGTGCTCTTTCCAAAACTTGTACCATAACACCCTTCAAGAGTTTCAGACCCCACTTCTCTGATTTCTCTATTGATGTTCTCCTTCAGTTGCACCAGGGTCTCCGGTTTGTTGACGTAAACCCTCTCTTTCAGGTATCCCCATGAGAAAAAATCTGGGCTAATCAAGTCTGGGGAATGTGAAGGCCAGATGACATTGCTGTAGCGGGAGATTATTCTCTCTCCAAAGGTCTGCTGTAGCAACTGCATTGTTTCTCTTATTAAAAACTGAAACCCATCAGTGAATTTTGGGACACCATATATATCATCATCATCATCATCATCATTGTTTAACGTCTGCTTTCCATGCTAGCATGGGTTGGACGATTTGACTGAGGACTGGTGCAACCGGATGGCAACACCAAGCTCCAATCTAATTTGGCAGAGTTTCTACAGCTGGATGCCCTTCCTAACGCCAACCACTCAGAGTGTAGTGGGTGCTTTTACGTGTCACCCGCACAAAAACGGCCACGCTCGAAATGGTGTCATTTATGTGCCACCCGCACAAGAGCCAGTCCAGGGGCACTGGCAACGATCTCACTTGGCTTGCCGGGTCTTCTCACGCACAGCACATTTCCAAAGGTCTCGGTCAGTAGTCATCG
>NC_069006.1:12690140-12693498 GCF_001194135.2 Octopus bimaculoides | reverse complement strand
TATATATACTCACACATTCTAATACTGAGATTACCCTGACTACTCAGAGTTTTACGAATGTTTACTGAACAGCAACAGTTATTTGTAAAACTGACAAGTAACAGTGTAGTCTCAGCGTGTGTGTGTGTGTGTGTGTGTGTTACTCCTACTACTGCATTCAGCTTTTTACTTCTTTATAATCTCAAACATACACACATATATATATACATATCATTCACACGTACATAACATGTCTGTGTGTATATATGTATAAACAAGTATATAATAAGTGTGTGCATGTATATACACACACACACACACAGATATACAACAGAGCTCCTAGCAGTTTTGACAGTCCCGCATTGTTACATCACCAGAGCTGAATCTGTTTCCCACTCCCATAGCATACCACTGGTATGGTGTTGTTCAGATGTTTGCAGAGATAGGACACAATTAATATAAAGCAGTGAAGGAGAGGAGGAAGGTATTTCAAAGAAATCATAATGTCCACGTTGCCTGGCAACCAAGCTACCACTCAAAGACCTTCATTTTGTGACTATTATTCAAGCATACCACATATATTATACATTATATAATACAACCTTCCTTTATATAAGATGCTAAAGCATAATTGCTCATAGGTAGTTGTGTATTTATTGCTAGGTCAGCCCCAACGGTCCCAGGTTTTCTTTTACAAATATAATGCATCTAGAGCTAAAATTACTTAACATAGGCACAGACATGGTTGTGTGGTTAAATTTGCTTTTCAACCATGAGGTTTCAAGTTCAGTCCCACTGTTTGGCACTTTGGGCAAGTGTTTTCTACTACAGCTTCAGACTGACCAAAGCCTTATGAGTGCACGTCCCTCACCTTTTCCGCATCTCCTAGAATAAAGAGGATCTACCCGTCAGGCTCTGTAGTTATGCAAGATGCATAGCAACCTCACTAGTGCAGGTGGCACAAGAAGAAAAAAAAAGCACCTAGTACATGCTGTAGAATGGTTGGCATTAGGTAAGGTATCCAGCCGAAGCAGACACTGGAGCATAATGCAGTCCTTGGAGCAATTGAATCCTATCAAACTGTCTAGCACATGTCAGCATGAACTTGAAATGATGATCGTGAGGTGTGTGTGTGTTGTGTGTGCATGCATATGTACCCTTGTGTTGACATCATATATTGGTTGTAAACAAGCATCACTGTTACACACACATACACAAAATGCATAAGAGCGTCACCATCATGCAAGTGATGTCATTTGTTTCCACCCCTCCATGAAAACATAACAAGCCATGAGGAAATATTACCTTGATTGGTTTGGTGACAGGAAGGGCAGCCAGCCATAGAGAATCTACCTCAACAAATCTCACCTGACCCATGCAAGCATGAAAAAGTGGATATCAAGATGATGACGATGATGATTTTTCCCTATTTAAATCAGTAGGGTATGATTTGAAACAGATTTGGCTGCTGTTTCTAGCAGGTTGTGAGAGTCCACAGAGGCTCTTTTGTTGGGTGGATAGAAACTCACTGCAGACAGCTAAATTATTGACGTACAGCCCAACTGTTTTAATGACATATTCGGAGAGGAGTAGAATCTATGACTAGCCTTCCAATTGTTTTTACAGGGATTTAGTGACTGATAGGAAGAAAGAAGGGACATGTTCTCAAGTTAGGGACCTGGTCTGACTGATTACTAAAAAATAATTAGTTTCACTTACTTTCTTCATTCTGGAGATGATATGCTAAGACTCCGTCTTCGTGTTCAGACCACTTCTGACAAACTGCAATAGTAATAAAAATAACAACGATGATAATGATAACAACAACAATATTGGTTTCAAATTTTGGCACAAGGCCAGCAATTTCTGGGAGGGATAAGTTGATTACATCGACCCCAGTGTTCAGCTGGTACTTATTTTATCAACCCCAAAAGGATGGAAGGCAAAGTTGACCTTGGCAGAATTTGAACTCTGACGTAGGAAATACTGCTATGTATTTTGTCTGTCTTACTAATAATTCTGCCAGCTCACTAGCTTAATGATAATGGTTTCCTATTTAATAATAATCCTTTCTATTATAGGCACAAGGTCAGAAATTTGGGGGAAGGGGATAGTTAATGACATCGACCCCAGTGTTTCACTGGTACTTAATTTATCAACCTTGAAAGGATGAAAGGCAAAGTTGACCTCAGCAGAATTTGACCTCAGAGCATAAAGACGGCATACTAATGATTCTGCTAGCTTGGCGCTTTTCCTATTTAATAATAATAATAATTACAAATAAGAATAATTGCAATAAGGATTACTTTTATTTGCAACAGGGGAATCATATGAAGGGTCATTACAAGGACAGTTTACAATTTGTGTGGGAGGTTTACTTAAAGGATGAGGAGAAAGAAAGAGAAAAGAAAATGGGATCAGAGAATACATAATATACAAAACACATGAGTACATTTAGGATGCAGTCCTGATACCACCCACCAGGACCAATTAGGGAACCCCACAGATCCAGGACCACCCTGACCACCAAGGATCAAGCCCTCACCAAACTGTTGATCTCCAATTCACAGGTGCATACTTAAAACAGGACCATTTACCACAGACATTTTTGCCACATTCACTGCGAAAGAGCACTTGGCTCTCCATTCACTCCTTCCTTTCATCTTATCAATACCTAAAGGATAAAATGGTTGGCCTTGGTATGATTTGAAATTAGAACCTAGGGAGCCAGAAGAAATGCTGCTAAGCATTTTGTCTGACGTGCTAATGAATTTGCTAATTCAAAACCTTAAATAAGAACTAATAATCCTTCCTACAATAGGAACAAGGCCAGAAATGTTAGGGGACAGGGCTTGTTGAACTGCAACTGAAAAAAAGGTTGTGGAGCACTGATCTTGACCACTGCTTTTCAGCCATTTTTCATCTATGGATCACTTTGATTCCTGTCTTATTTTACTGGATACTCAAGAGCCATTTGAAGTTTAAAAAAAAACAAAACATTTTTGTAATTAAATATTATTAAGAATTGCATTAAAAAAAAACATTTTTGTAATTAAATATTATTAGGAATTGCATAAAAAAAAAATGATAGATTTATTACTCTTTTACGCTTTTACTTGTTTCAGTCATTTGACTGTGGCCATGCTGGAGCACCACCTTTTTTAGTCGAGCGAATCAACCCCAGGACTTATTCTTTGTAAGCCTAGTACTTATTCTATCGGTCTCTTTTTGCCGAACCGCTAAGTTACGGGGATGTAAACACACCAGCATCGGTTGTCAAGCGATGTTGGGGGGACAAACACAGACACAGACACACACACACATATATATATATATATATATACATATATATATATATATATATATATATATATATATA
>NC_069006.1:12688642-12689709 GCF_001194135.2 Octopus bimaculoides | reverse complement strand
TAGGGCAGCAGACTCGCGGTCATAGGATCACGGTTTCGATTCCCAGACCGGGTGTTGAGTGTTTATTGAGCGAAAACACCTAAAAGCTCCACGTGGCTCCGACAGGGGATGGTGGCGAACCCTGCTGTACTCTTTCACCACAACTTTCTCTCACTCTTACTTCCTGTTTCTGTTGTGCCTGTAATTCAAAGGGTCAGCCTTGTCACACTCTGTGTCACGCTGAATATCCCCGAGAACTACGTTAAGGGTACACGTGTGTGTGGAGTGCTCAGCCACTTGCACGTTAATTTCACGAGCAGGCTGTTCCGTTGAGCGGATCAACTGGAACCCTTGACGTCGTAAGCGACGGAGTGCCAACAACTGCAGCAACACCCCTCACCACCACTACCACCACCACCTTAACCACAGCTAAGTCATTAACTACAATATTAACCACAACTATTCCATTAACCACAGCGTTAATCACACAATCTCAATTATTAACATTATTTACAATCTGACTTGCAGTTAGTATAGAAAGTTACAGATGTTACTGCTTCCTCCCTGCCCCCTAACAATGATGACACATAATTACAGCATTAATTAATGGATTGGTTTAATAAACAGATTAGAGTTATAAACTAAAAGGTAACAGAATAAAATCAACACACATCCACGACATAAATATAAATAGGTTGATTGTTATGGTCATTCAGAGTGACCATTGGTTTTGCACCTACAAAACTCTTATCTGTATAAGTAATTCGTCTGGCAATGTGTGTGTGTGTGTTATTTCTTTACTACCCACAAGGGGCTACACACAGAGGGGACAAACAAGGACAGACAAACGGATTAAGTCGATTATACCGACCCCAGTGCGTAACTGGTACTTATTTGATCGACCCCGAAAGGATGAAAGGCAAAGTCGACCTCGGCGGAATTTGAACTCAGAACGTAGCAGCAGACGAAATACCACTAAGCATTTCGCCCGGCGTGCTAACGTTTCTGCCAGTTCGCCGCCTGTGTGTGTGTATTAGGTTGGTGCATAATTATTGGGGGTTTTTTTTCAACAAATTTTATTTAACAAA
>NC_069006.1:12687409-12688271 GCF_001194135.2 Octopus bimaculoides | reverse complement strand
GTATATATATATATACAATTAAAAGGGTAAAGGTTTATCAATTTATTAATTTATTAATAAATCAACAATTAATAATTTTTACCAAGCCCTTATGATTAACTTCGAACAGTTAGTTTTCATTTGTTTTTTCTTTTTGTTTTTGCCTTTGTGAGTTACAAGTAATGCTATCTGTTGGAGTCTCAGCTTTTTTAGCTGCTATTTCTGAACTTCGGTATGTGGTGAAGCAAATGTTTGCTGATCCCTTAATTATGTTTATATATATATATATATATATATATATATACGTACACACATACACACAACTACAGGTATATCAAAACCCATGTATTATGTTGTGTGGTATTTGATATACCTGTTTTGTGCCTGTGTTCATATACATGCCACTGGCCACTCCAAGTTATTTTTCATTTTTGTTTAAATTGAATGTTTGTGTGCATACATACATACATGCATGCATACATGCATACACACATACACAGACATACACAAAGAAAGGGGTAAGGAAGAGAGTGAAAAAGACAATATCTTTAGAACTGCCTAGATGTCCAAAAGTAGACCAAACTAAGATTATGTAACAAAGTGTTTAGTCTTGGTGGGAGAGTGAAAGGAAAGGTGAGAGGAGAGATGGGGACTGGAGATGGAAGGAAAGGAAGAGACAGAGGGATAGGAAAGAGATAGAGTAATGAAAAGAGATAAAGGAGATGAGGAAAAGACAAAGAGCTGAAAGAGACAGGAGACGGTGGGGGGGAACCAGGAAGAGTGGTAGAGTGGTAGAGGGAGACGGGGGGGAATCAGGAAGAGCAGAGAAGGGACTTGGAGAAGCAGATAAAAGAGTTGGGGAAGCAGAGAGATCTTCGGAGGG
>NC_069006.1:12682051-12686062 GCF_001194135.2 Octopus bimaculoides | reverse complement strand
ACCTTAAACGTTGAGTTTGTAAAGGAAACCAGTTTTTTCATTATACGAACATGAACAACAAATTTAACTGCAAGCTGAGCCTGAGTGAGATTTTAGAACGAATATTTTTCTTTGTTATGGATATACCCATGAACACAGCAGTGACTCTAACAGGAAAATCTAAAAATACAATAACTGACAGGTAAATATGTGCCAAGAGGTGTGTGGAGCCATAGTTTATCATGTACGACGAGAGAAGATGGTTGGAACACACGATTACCTCATTCAGATCGACGAGGCAAAATTTGCTGGTCGACGAAAATACAATTGAGGAAGAATGTTGAATGGTGACAACGCTCCTCTCTTCGAAGACAGTGATGCAGAACAACGAAACACTAGGAACCATGGACGTAGAATTGATCGGCCGTGGGCTTTTGGTCTCAAACAAGGCTCAGACTGACGATACGTTTGTGTGTAACGGCGTGACGGGAACAGTCTGATCCTAATTATTGAAAGAGAATGTGAAAAAGGTTCAATAATTCATTCAGATGAGTGGCCCGCTTATAATAATTTAAATGCCATAGGTTATCGCCATCTGACAGTGAACCATCAACGACATTGTGGATCCAGTGACCGGAGCACACACTCAAGCCCACCCCAGATGAGATGTTGCCGATTAGCAGACACGTTAGAATGCTGGTGCAAAGAGCGATATTTCTTTCACCTTAGTACGTTCTGAGTTCAAATCTAGCTGAAGTTACATTTGACTTTCATCCTTCCAACCAGAGTCGATAAAATAAAGTACCAGTCGTACTGGGGCCAACGTAACCGACCAACAACCTTGCCTTATGCC
Source organism: Octopus bimaculoides (assembly GCF_001194135.2). Taxonomy (NCBI): domain Eukaryota; kingdom Metazoa; phylum Mollusca; class Cephalopoda; order Octopoda; family Octopodidae; genus Octopus; species Octopus bimaculoides. The sequence continues at coordinate 12,685,230 of NC_069006.1, read as the reverse complement.
AAAATTAGGAATAATAATAGATTTACTAGACCGAGACTAACCTGGGGCCAAACCACCTCCATTTTCGCTCCTGTTGGCAGCAATATGACGGCCATTTATGTTCCCAAACCTGTAACACTCAAATTAAGACCTACTTCTTACCACAGTTATCCTAGGTCTCAGATCATTTTAATGAACGAAGAAACCTGTATATGATCACTGAATATGTTAGAGAGAACAGCTTAATGCCTCTATAGCCACCGTATTTATTCCTATACAAAACACATTCCTAATTTAGTGTTAAATCACGGTACAAAGTTCTCTCCATATTCAAACTTGAAATCAGCTTTAACCTGTGTAGAAGTTACACCTCAGGTTTTTCAGTTAAAAATCAATTATAAAATTGTGTGAATTATATATACGCTATTAAATACGGGACATCTTGCCGCCTTAACTAAAGAAAGGATACATTAGATAATGTAAATCTCAACACAGCTCTAAAAGGATGGTCACAGGCCGGTAGGGTCAGAGTCGACAAGGGCTGACCAAGAATCATCAGTTTGCTCCCAACGTAGTTACCTCCCCTCTAACAAAGGCCAGCGAGCGAATTTTGTGTGGTCGCTAGAAATAGCAGCCCACACAATATTTTTTCTTTTTATTGGTAAGGAGAGTAGCATACGTTAGATAACGTAGTCGTAGATGCCGTATGCTCGAATGAAAAAAAAAAAAAGGATGACCAGAGGTCTGCTGGATGAAGGCTGATCTGGTGCTAAACAACAATATTTTTCCACGGTTGTCCAGCTTCCTCCAATATCAACAACCACCACCACCACATTCGTCTTCCCTTCTCTTACACAGCACTGGACTTTCTAAAAATAATGAGTTATGTCATACAGCGTACTGTAAGCAATTTTTGGTTAAGTTTGCGATAATTTGGCTTGTTTTTAATATTACATTATCAGAAGGCGGCGAGCTGGCAAATTCGTAAGCACTTCGTCCGTCTTCGGGAGATCGATTTTACTTTTCATCCTTTTCGAAGTCCTCCAACAAAGTTGCTGATCTAATGCAAAAATCTGAAACCAATAGTTTTTAAATTAGTAATTATATCTTGCTCACCTGGCTCCCTAGTTTATAGAGCTAGGTCTCCTAATCGTAATACATATTAGAAGCGGGGCAATTTATAAACACAAGTAAATACGGTGTGTCAAGTGAAGACAGCAATGAAAGTTAGAAATATGTGCTCGGTTACTTCACGGAATAAAGCAGGAAAAAAAAAAGGCTAGAAAAGTGAACATTGAGTCATAGAGAGGAAACGGTGTATAGGTACGACTGGAGTAGTGTTGGTGAATTTCAAGAAGCTTATAACGCCTAATTGATGGTTTTTTATTTTTTGAGAGAGAGAGCCAAAGGAGTTGAGGATTTTGTTACCAAGACAACAGAGATAAGAATCTTTTAAACATTTCCTCCCACCCAACTTACATAAATTAGTTACATAACTTATTTCATTCAACAGCTGACCAAGATATTACACTGAATTCACGTTCTAAATGTAAACACACAAGGAAAGAAAAGGTACGAGGGAGAAATATATATATATATGTATACACACACACACATTAATATCTTCTGAGTGAATTTGGTAGATGAAAACTGTGTTGAAGCCCGTCATATATATATATGTGTCTTTGTTTGTCCCCCACCTCAACATTTGACAACCGGTGTTGGTTTGTTTACGTAACTTAGTGATTCTGCTGACAGGAACTGATAGAATAAGTATCAGACTTTGGCATTGGGGTCAATTTGTTCGACTAAACCCTTCAAAGTGGTGCTCCAGCATGGCTACAGTCCAATGGCAAACAAGAAAAATGTGAGATGTAATCAAAGCAGCATCCACAAAACTATAAACATATCTGTCCTCCGTTATTCTTTATATCTGTAGAGTGTAATTCGAGTAATATTTGACTACTGTTTCTAGCATCCATAACACCAGTAATACAGTGAGGAGGAGTCAATCGATCATACCCTTGTTCACAAACTCATAACGAGTTTAATTAACAAAAAATAACGTATCTAATTAAAAAAGAACCCACCCCCACCCCATTTTTCCGTATAATCGAAATTGAATTGATGTATCAGAATAAGGGAGATAACTATTAATGCAAATATAAATTATCTCCCTTGGATAAGTAACTTTTTTTTTGTTATATATAAAATATAGAAATAGATTTTACGCACAAAAACCTATACTGATAAGAAGAGACAGAGAGAGGGCGGAAGATAGCAGAATCAATGAATAAAATACATTACAGTGTATAAATAGTTACGACAGTTTATATTCCGAGTTCAATTCCTGCAGGAGCTGGGCCGTCGCTAATCCCCTGCAACCACTGCGTGCGCTTGGGAGCCTATGCGGTTGAGGGACCCCATGTGAAGATCAAAGTACGTAGATGAGTCATCTATTTACTTTGGTTTAAGATGTTGAACAAGAATTAAACTATCGATATTAACTGAAAATTTCAAGAAATAAAATGGTAATACACTATACCAGTAAAAGTTCTTGTAAAAATATTGCATTGTACCACGAACGTTCTCTAGGATAACGTGAAATATTGAACTTCAGATAGAATATAGTAAAATATGCTATGAATAATAAAAGGTGCGTAGATCATGAATTTTGATTGAAGGGATTGGGGGCTCGAAATAAAAGGTTTCAGAGGGCCTCTAAAAGTCAAGAAACGCGCCTGTGAAGGAGTAGGTGAAATACATGCCAGTCACGTACTGTGTATGATTTCATCCACAGAAATTTTCTTTAACGTTGTAAAAATATTTATCCTGATATTTCTGGCTAGAATTTGTCTAAAGATTGAACTCATAAAATTAACGCGTTTACCACGAAACAACAATCTGCTGAGCTAACCAATTAACTATGTGACTGACACGCACACACACACACACACAGACACGCACACTGTTTTAACGTCTATCTCTCCACGTTCGCATGGGTCGGACGGAATTTGTAGGGAAATCTACGCCAGGATGCCCTTCTGTCGCCAATCTTCACCGGTTTCCAAGTAAGGTAAATCTGTCCCCGTGGTCAGACACGTTTAAGAATGACTAGAAACGAAGGATACAGTTCGCATGACGGTGATACGCGTTCACAAATATCATGCGATGACAAAACATGGAGACACGAACACGCG
>NC_069006.1:12677599-12681516 GCF_001194135.2 Octopus bimaculoides | reverse complement strand
TATATATATATATATATATATATATATATATATATATATTTATACACACACACACACACACACACAGAGAGAGGTGGGGAGAGAGAGAAAGAGATAGCAGGGTGGAAAGAGGTAGCAGAGAAAAACAGTAAAGTCTCCCTAATACAAAAGGTGACGGCGACGACAACTTAGGCCAACATTATTAGTCCTTGTTATTGTAACATGTCATTTTTCAAATTTGTATCACACAAGTGGTGGTAGTACTATTGTCACTACCACCACTGCTCCTGCACCACCACGCCATTAACTCCACTACTACCAATACAGCCACACCGCCACCATCATCACATTATTTCCACTACCGTAAAGGCGTGTGGCTTAGTGCTTTGGGCATTCGACTCACAATCATAAGGTCGTGAGTTCGATTCCCGGCAGCGCATTGTGTCCTTGGGAAGACTATTTTTTCATTGCTCCGGTCAACTCAGCTAGAAAATATGAATTGTACCTGTAATTCAAGGGGTCAACCCTGTCACATTTTGTGAGACGCTAATCTCCCTAAGAACTACGTCAAGATTACACATATCTGTGGAGTGCTCAGCCACTTTGCACATTTATTTCAGGAGCAGGCTTTTCCGTTGAACTGGAACCCTCGTCGTCATAACCGACGGAGAGCCACTTTTTTTTTCCAACCAGCAATAATCACTACTGCACAGTTTCTACTACTCTCACTACAACCCCTATCATCATTCTTACCATCCCTCCACCAGATCATCATAGCGACATCAAGCAACATTATCACTACCAACATCAAACTACCACCAATATCATTCCACAAAGGTAATGTAATCTGTGAGTGAAACTATCACCACAACATCACCACCACCACCACCACCACTACCACAGTACTGCAGCGATAACGTGACGTCTGTGAAACAACCAACTCCGATTTCAATATTTTATCTTGCTGCTGGTTTCAGTAAGTCTGCAGCACTGCCATTGGTGAGTTTGAGTCAAGACAAAGCGATCCGGGTACTTGTTCTATTGTTCACTTTTGCTGAACTGCTAAGTCACAGGGACGTAGCCAAACAAGCACTGGGTTTTAAAATGGTAGAAACACACACACACACACACAGAGGGTTTCCACACAGTTTCTGACTAGCAAATTCATTCACAATGTATTGATTGCATGGGGGCTATGATAGAAGATACTTACCCAGAGTGCTGTGCGGTGGGACTGAACCTGAAACGTAGTTGCAAGACAAGCTTCTTAACCACACGGTTGTGCCTAATAAACATTAGCTGCTTATTCAGAAAACATTACACTATTTCTTGGTACATTTGTTCATATTTGGATTAAATACTATCTAAATGCTAAAGGGAATCCTTTGAATCATGCTATGTCCATATTCTCTCTTTCTCAACACACACACACAAACATATACTCACACACACAGACATATATTCATATATATATACAAATACGTAAGCAGTGTTTCCGAAGGTGTCATATTGTTGATGTTCTTGTCAACTCTCAGCAACAAAAGAGATTTAACAGAACAGCTGACATTAAACTTGGTTGATATATGGAGACAGGGACATGGCAGAAGAGAGAGATGTGTGTGTGTGTGTCACAACAAGAACAGATAAGCTTGTAGGAAATGTCACATCTGGAATCTGATTAAATATCATCGAAATATGACTGAGTAACACATATGGGTGAATACCACTTAGCTATGAGTGAGCACCACCTTAACTTTGAGTGCCACTTTAACCATGACTGAACACAGCTAATTACAGGAGAGTATCACCTAACAATGAGGAAAGTACCACCTAACCATTGGTGAGTAGCACTTAACTATAAGAGAGTACCACCCAACGATGGGAGAGCAGTTTTGAGGGGCAGGTTTTTAGTCAATACTATCAAGCCTAAGACTTGAAAGAATGAAAAGCAAAATGGACATTGGTGGACATCTTTAAACAATTCTAGCAGCTTAATAATAATAATAATAATAATAATAATAATAATAATAATAATATTTTTTTAGTTTATATAAAGGACTGGTAACTCAGCAGAAATGTAATAGATAGAGAGATGAATAATAATAATAATAATAATAATAATGATAATAATAAATCCAAATTTTGGCACAAGGCCAGCAATTCCAGGGCATGCGGTAAGTTGATTACACCAACCCCCAATGTTCAACTGGTACTTATTTTATTGACCCCTAAAAGGATGAAAAGCAAAACCGATCATGGTGGAATTTGAATTGAAAATGTAAAGATGGATGAAATTTTGCTAAGCATTCTAATGATTCTGCCAGCATGTCACCTTAGTAATAATAACAATGGGTTTTCAAATTTTGGCACAAGGCCAGCAGTTCTGAGGAGAGGGGGCAAGTCAGTTACACTGTACTTTATTGAATGGTACTTTTTATTTTATTCACCCTAAAAGAGTAAATGGCAAAGTTGACCGCAGCAGGATTTGAACACAAAATATATATAGAGCCAGAAGAAACACCATGAAGAATTTTGTCCTTCACACTATTCTGTCAACTTAAAGCAATAATAATAATTATCCATTCTGCTATAGCCACAAGACCTGAATTTTGGGGGGTATGGGTTTAGTCAATTACATCGATCCCAGTATACAACTGGGATTTATTTTATCAACCCTGAAAGGATGAAAAGCAAAATCAATCCTTGCAGAGTTTGAACTCAGAACATAAAGAGTAAGAAGAAATGCTGTTAAGTATTTTGTCTGGTGTGCTAATGGTTCTGCCAGCTTGCTGCCTTAATAATAATAATAATAACAATAACAATAATAATAATCCTTTCTATTAAAGGTACAAAGTCTGAAATTTGCTGGGAGGGACCTAATTGATTACACTGACCATAGTGTTTCACTGGTACTTAATTTATTGAACCCAAAAGGATGAAAGGCAAAGTCTACCTTGACGGAATTTGAACTCAGAATGTAAAGATGGATGAAATGCTGCTAAGCATTTTGCCTGGTGTGCTAATGGTTTTGCTAGTTCATCGCTGTAATAATAACAATGATTTCTGATTCAGGAACAAGGCCAGAAAGTTTGAGGCTTTAACCCCAATAATAATTTTCATTTGCCTCAAAGGTAATAGATAAAGCCTGTTCTCTGGCTGATAGCCAGAGCCATCCAATATGCAACAACATCTGTCCAGCATAAATCTACAAGTTAGCAACGAGTAATGCCAAGACACCAACTGACCAAGTGCAGAATGGTTTAATGACTCTTCATACATCTTGGACAAGCCTGGATAAATTTATCCCAAACTGGTAATGTCACTAAGGAGTAGTAATAGTGTCAGGTCAGGCCAAGGATTTCTAAAAGTTCTTTGGAATTGGTAGTTCAGTTGATCTACACTGACAGGTAGATTTTCCTTGCAAACATCGAACATCATGGCTTAAGAAGCAGTAGATAAAGGAGTGGGGGGCAATGGGTGTAGTTTTGGATGTTGTATAACCTGTATAGGGGGTGGTAACAAACTTGGTGGTAGTGGTGGGCTATCCCAGGCAGTACACATTCTAACGACACCACTGACTATGCTTTTCACCCAATACTGATGGTAGGGACAATGATAGTAAATGATGATGATGATTTTTTTGTTGTTGTTGTGATTGTGTGTGTGTGTGTGTGTGTGTGAACAATATAATTTCTGATGACATAACAGGTTTTTGCAATGTTGTGACAAGCTGTAACTGTGCAGATATTTAAACGACATCATAATATATTAAATTGATGTCAAACAAACATTGACAGTGTCACCTAAGAGAAATAAAGTTAAATAATAAAAGACAGGAGATGGGGGAGAGGCGGTGGGGGGGAAGACTGAGAGAATGAGTGAGACTAACAGACAGATAAAAGAGGAAGACAAGGAGAAGAGAGAGAGAGAGGGTAGGA
>NC_069006.1:12674625-12677339 GCF_001194135.2 Octopus bimaculoides | reverse complement strand
TATTAAAAAGAGAGAGAGAAAAAAAACATATATATATATATATAAATATACACACACACACACTATATATATATATATATGTGTGTGTGTGTGTGTGTGTGCGCGCGCGCACACACACATGCACTCACCATCTGGTGATTGTCAGAGGAAAAATATGTTAAACAGTAAAATTACAGCCAATTTCAACATCAATGGGGATCGTTTAATAAACATCAATATGAGATCATCACATGGTAAATAAAGTGGTGATGGCAGTGGTGGTGGTGCGTGGTGGATGGGGGAGGTGTTGAAGAAGTAGCAGTAGTGTTGTTGGTGGTGACGGTGGTGATGGCAGAATCACTGGTACTGTAATCGTGGTGGTGGTGGGGGATGTTGACGGATGTGATAGCAGCAGTACCAGTGGTGATGTAAGTTTAGGATCTAAATTCTGTTGTGGTGGTGGGTAAGTATCAAATTAAATACATTACATCTAGTTCCAAACATCTATATTCCTGGTTCAAATTTCAGCGAAATACCAGTTATATATTGGTTTCAAATTTTGGCACAAGACCAGAAATTTAGGGGGAGTGGCTAAGTTGACTATATCATCCTCAGTGTTCAACTAGTACTTAATTTATTGACCCTGAAAGAATGAAAGGCAAATTCAACCTCGGCAGAATTTGAACTCAGAATGTAAAGATGGACAAAAAGTTGCTAAACATTTTGCCAGGCATGCTCATGATTCTGCCAGCTCACTGCCTTTATACCAGTTATATATTGGACAAGTACCAGTATTTTCGACTTTATAAGCATGGCCCAGTGGTTAGGGCGTTGCACCCATGATTGCAAGATTGTGGTTTCAATTCCTGGATCAGGCAGTGCATTGTGCTATTGAGCAAAACACTTCATTTCGGAGGGAGTCACTAAAACAAGTAAAACACTGGGGTCAATGCAAACAATTTATCCTCGTTCCCAAAATTCCAGGCCTTGCACCAATAGTAGAAAGGATTATTATTATTTTAAGTTGGCAAGCTGGCAGAATCATTAGCACAGAATCATGGGCAAAAGGCTTAGTGATATTTTGTCTGTATGTTCTGAGTTCAAATCTACTGAGGTTGATTTCGCCTTTCATCCTTTCAGGGTCAATAAATTAAGTACCAGTTGAACACTGGGGTCAATGTTATCAACTTACCCTCACCCCTGAAATTGCTGGCTTTGTGGCAAAATTTGAAGCCATTATTATCATTATTATTACTATTATTGAGTGAGAAAGTAGTGCATGCCATCAAAGTGACACTGGGGTACAAATATACAACGCCCAGTATACCCATCATGACTACCTGTCTGATAAGGGTACACCAGGCACATGCAGCACACAACCATGTGTGCGACATAGTGATCTCCTATCATGATAAACAGCACATAACCTTGCAGGTGGGGCCCAGTTAGAATTTTCTTCAGGTCAAGTAGCCATTCCGCTAGAAAGGTCCTTGAATAAGAGTTAAGGATGTTGAACGAAATGCCCATGTTTCCAAAGGTGAATTATTCAAACTCCAAAGAATTCCTCTCAACACATGGCCATGATGCTCCCCCACTACTTCTGCTTGTGATTAGAGATGCACATATCGTCAGCCACCAAAGGACATGCTCAACTGGTTAAGGTCAAACAACTGACAAGCAAATCTGTGGTATTAAGCAGAATATTTGCTGTAGGCCATCTTTTATACCAAAACAAAACAATGTTACATGATAACACTTCCAATCAGTTAAGATGAGAAGCCATGAAAGCCACTGTCTGGTACTGCATCAGGGCATTATTATTATTATTATTATTATTATTATTATTATAATAAAGGTGATGAGCTGGCAGAATCATTAGCATGTTGAGAAAAATGTGTAGTGGCATTCGTTCTGAGTTCAAATTCTGCCATGGTCAACTCTATCTTTCATACTTTCAGAGTCAATAAATAAGTACCAGTAGAGCTTTGAAACCATTATTATTATAATATTATTATTATTATTATTATTATTATTATTAAGCGGGCAAGCTGTCAGAATTTTTAGTGTTGGACAAAATGCATAGCAGTATTTCTGACTCGTTGTGTTCAGAGTTCAAATTCCACCAGGGCCAAATTTGTCCCTCATCCTTTCAGGGTTGATAAAATAAGATACCAGTCAAGTACTGGGGTCGATGTAGTCAACTGAATCCCACATTTTAAGATTGCTGGCATTGTGCCAAAATATTCTTTTATTCTTTTACTAGTTTCAGTCATCTAACTGCAGCCATGCTGGAGCACTGCCTTTAGTCGAACACATTGACCTCAGGACTTATTCTGTTGGTCTCTTTTGCCAAATCACTAAGTTATGGGGACAGAAACACACCAACATTGGTTCTCAAGCGATGGAGGTGGGACAGAGACACACAGACACAAAAATATAAACACGCATGTATATATACGACAGGCTTCTTTCAGTTTCTGCCTACCAAATCCACTCACAAGGCGTTGGCTGGCCCAAGGCTATCACAGAAGACACTTGCCCAAGGTGCCATGCAGTGGGATTGAACCTGGGACCATGTAGTTGAGAAGCAGACTACTTACCACACAGCCACTCCTGCACCTGACATGAAATCTTATTATTCACTTAAGCTTCAAAATTAGCTCAGTTTTAGTTTAATCTCTTTTTACAGCCCTAAGAAGCTGAGAGGGAAGCTGGAATAACCAAGTTTAACATTA
>NC_069006.1:12669618-12674158 GCF_001194135.2 Octopus bimaculoides | reverse complement strand
GATAGATAGAAAGATAGATAGATAGAGATAGAAAGATAGATAGAGAAACAGAGAGATAGATAGATAGATGGAGAGATAGATAAATAGATAGACGGAGAGATAGATAAATAGATAGATAGATAGATAGATAGATAGAGAGAGAGAGATAGAGAGATAGACAGACAGAGGGATATAGAAATAGACAGATAGACAAAGAGATACAGAGATAGATAGACAGCGATATAGAGAGAGATAGAGATAGAGAGAGACAGAGGGATATAGAGAGATATAGAGATATAGAGATAGATAGAGAGATAGATAGACAGAGATAGAGAGATAGAGAGAGAGAGATATAGAGATAGATAGACAGAGATATAGAGATAGATAGAGAGAGATAGAGAGATAGATAGAGAGATAGATAGAGAGATAGATAGACAGAGATAGAGAGATAGAGAGAGAGAGATATAGAGATAGATAGACAGAGATATAGAGATAGATAGAGAGATAGAGATAGATAGAGAGACAGATAGATGGAGAGAGAGATATAAAGATAGACAGAGTTATAGAGATGGAGGAAAAAAAGAAAGTGAGTGGGGTACAGACAGAAAGACGGAGGGTTATAGAAAGGGTGGAAAACACAGAAATAGAAGAGAGAGAATGAAGTAAGAAATAGTCCTAGTTCTTACTCCTCTTCCTTCTCCTCCTAGTTCTTACTCCTCTTCCTTCTCCTCCTATAGTTTGTCTCCCGTTTCCAGTATTGAAGTCTCTTAATCTCTGCCATAACAGCAAGTACTAGGCAAGTCTTTTGTTGCAAATGAACAGATGGAGAGGTCAGAGGTTAGAGGTCAGAAGTAAACTCACTGAAACTAGAAGTTCATAACATTTATTGTTAGGGTAAAGACAGAGACTGTCACCATTATACTGCCACCAGCTCAGCTGCCTGTCTATTTAGCATGTACATATAACTTCAAAGCATAAACAGACAGTAGACAGGTACCAAGTCAGTTTATAATGCATATTTATTTAACATATTGAATAGAAATGCAAATATGCATAAAAGGAATATATATATACACATTAGGTCATCCCATGAATAATGCAGTTTTTTTATACTTTTATTTTTCAAAATTAAGATAAAGTTTTTTTTAATCTAAAATATACTCTCCTTCATTTCCTACAATGCTCTTCCATCTATCTGGTAGACTTGCAAAGCCCCTCTTCTAAAATTCACTTGTCCATGATGAAAAATACTCCTCTGGTACTGATCTGACCTCGTTTACAGAATTCATATTTTTCTGTCCAAATGATTTTGAAGACTGCAGAATAAATGATAATCAGATGGGACACCAAATATGGTGGGTGGAGCATTGTTTCCCATTGAAACTGCTCCAGCCTTTGGAATGTCATCCTTGCTGTATGTGGCAAAGCATTATCCTGATGGAAGAACACCTTTCTTCTTGACAGCAAAGATGGTTGTTTTTCTTCTAGCACTGACTTAAGCCACTCAAGCTGCTCACAGTAGATCTCCTTTGTTAGTGTTTGGTTTGGGTTTAAAAATTCAAAGTGGACTAAACCTTTCACATCCTACCAAACAGATAACAAAACCTTACATATGTGAAAACCTTCTTTAGCCTAGGGTGCTGGTGTTTCTCCTTTCCCCACCCATTGTCATCGGCGCTTGACATTTTTATAGAGAACCCATTTCTTGTCACCTGTCACTATTTAGTCAAAAAAAAGGTTCATTTGTGAGATGTGACAACAAAGAAGAGCACACATTCACTCTCTGCATGTGATTAGACTTGGAAAGTTTGTGAGGAACCCATTGACCCAATTTGCTGACTTTTCTGATGGCACGCAGGTGTTGATAAATGGTTGAATGACCAAATCCAAGATTCTATGCTGGTTCCCCAACAATTATGATGGGATTTTGGCACAAACTTGGCTGACACGCATCTCATACCCAAATCTTCAGTGATAATGGACTGAATTGAACTGTAACAAATCTGAACATCCTCTGATAACTCAGGGATGGTAATTCAATGATTCCCCTCACAGTTGCACACACATCTGTGATGTTTTTCTCATTTCTGCTGGCTACAGGTCTCTCAGAACATTCGTCAATATCGACATTTTTCACCCATCTTGGAAACATCTGAATCACTCGTACACTTGTGTGCGGCTCATACACTCCTCTCCATACATTTTCTACCACTTTGCATAGGCTTCTGAGCAGGTATCACCATCACAACTTGCTGTCATGGTCAATGTGATGATCACACACTACAAACCTTCTTTCCAAGCACTGCTGTAAACAGCGGAAATGAGCTTGAATGTTAAAACTTAGTGCACAAGCACAGCAGAGTTCAAGGTCAATCTGTGGCAAGCAACTTCACTCTGCGTACTTTAGCTTCGTTACTATGGCAACAGTCTGGATACTTATTGATCAGACCCCTTATATGTTCAATATTCTAATGTGTGTATGAGTATGTGTGTGCATGTGTAGTTAAAACTATTGATGTGTTGGTGTATCTCAGGTAACATGGATTTCAGTAAGATAACAGGGTAAACTGTTAGTAAGAGAGACAGGGTGGAAGATGAAAGAAAATAAAATAAAACAGAGTACTGTCTCACAGATGAATATTATATGTACAGTTACCACATTGTCCCATATGTGTGTTTATGTGTGTGTTTAGTTACCACACTGTCTCACACATGTATTTTATCCTAAACTTTAGGATAAAGTAATCACGGCTTAAAGATTTTATTTCAGTAAAAGGAGTAGAAGGTATCTTAAGGTTTGGGATTCGGCTTTAACAATGTTATGTGTGGTAAAAGCTTGCTTCCCAACCACATGGCTCTGGGTTCTGCATGGGACCTTGGGCAAGTGTTTTCTACTATAAGCCTCAGGCCAACCAAAGCCTTGTGAGTGGATTTGGTAGACGGAAACTGAAAGAAGCCTGTCATGTGTGTGTGTTTGTCCACCATCACTGCTTGACAACCAGTGTTGGTATACTTATGTCCCTGCAACTTAGCAGTTCGGCAAAAAAAACTGATAGAATAAAGTATTGGGGTCAATCCATCTGACTAAAAGTTCAAGGCAGTGCCCTAGCATGGCTGCAGTTTAACGACTGAAACAAATAAAAGAATGTGTATGATGGGGTGGGAATGGGGGAGTGACCAGATGAAGCGAGAAGCCATGGTGAACATGATTGTGGGGAGGTGACCAGATAAAGGTTGGGAGGTTGCTAGGGGGTCAGTAACCTAATAAAGGTTAAGAGGTGACCAGAGGTTGCAAGGCCATGACCATATATCATGAAGTCTGGTGTATTTCTAGAGAATTTAAGGGTCTTAATTGTATTGTGTTGAAAGAGACAAGGCTCCCTCCCCTCTCAAAAACTCCTTGTTTGCAAAGCCATTTGGTGACCCTGCCAGTACAGCTACCATTTAAGAAAAGCATCCAGTCCACATTGTAAAGTGATTGGCATTTGGAAGGGCATCCAGCTGTAAGATGGAAAGATAATTCTCAAGGTCTTTATTCCTAAAAAAACTGCATGTCTATAAAATAGCTTCCTTGTTGGTAAAAGAATACAGCAGCACTACCATCACCAACATCCACAGCACTAATACCATCACCTACACCATCAAAACTACCCCCACCGTTACCCACACTACTACTGTCACCAACACCACCACCACCACCACCTACATGCATCCTCAGTTAACTGAATTCACATATGAATGATGAAAATGATTTTGATAATGAAATTAGAAACAGTTTTAGTTAATTACTTGCTTAAATTAATTGATGAGGAAGATGAGGGGTGACTTGGTATATGTCATGATTCGGATACAAAAATAAAAAATCCTAAAACAACAAACAGAACAACATTTTAAAACTAGTCTGAGTGTTGCCGATAGGAATCGTGTTATCTGGATGTGGAAAAATACATCTATTTATGTGTGTGAGTGTGTGTGTCTGCATGTGTTGTGCAATGCGTGTTGTGTATGCATGTATATCCGTGTGAATGCATAGTGTATATACACACACATACATTAAGCCACAAGAATTGAAACTTCAAGTCACAGTCAACAATCACATATAGTTATGCTCTTGCATCAGTATTGGGTTCTTTCAAAACAATGAAAGCTGAGCACTTCTAAGTTCATTTATAAGAAAAATGGGATCTTTTTTAAAACGGGGGCCACATTTTTCATTAATGTTTTACGTAGTGTTTTTGGTACCGAAAGACTTTCAAACTTCGTATACTTATCTATTTTGTGTTATAGAACAGAAAAATACTTTTGTATTCGAATTTATTTCATGTAAAAAATTGTCTTATTTCGATAATTTCAACCATTCACTGACAAGTATTCAGTTGTTTACATTTACTCCTTTGGCTCATTAAGCGATGTAAAGCGTATTTAATCTCCATACCTTCGTTTTATTTGCTTTTTTCATTTTAAATTTGCTTTAACCCTAACCCTAACGTTAGGGTTAGGGTTAGGGTTAATTGTTTCAGAATCGTTTGTTTATGTAGTCGGCACTTAATGTATATCGGCT
>NC_069006.1:12666701-12667871 GCF_001194135.2 Octopus bimaculoides | reverse complement strand
TTGTGATTTGGAATCAATATAATACATTTTTGAAAAACAAAAAGAAGAGGCAAAAGCTGAAAAATAGTGCAATTGTTTAAATATTCTATTTATTTGTTTACTTTTACAGGATTGTAACCTGCCCCCAGATATTATTAACCTGGTATCCTCGTTCTTACAACTTTTGACTGTTTCAGAAACAATAACGCCTGCATTGGAAAACACGCTAAGGCAGAAAAGAAAGTGGTTCCTGTACACACACACACACACACACACACACACACACAGTACAATAGGCACACATGAAATAAGGTTCAAATTTTGATACAAGGCCAACAAATTCAGGGCAGAGGGGGTTAGTTGGTTGGTTACATAGACTCCAGTATGCAACTGGTAATTATTTTATCAACCTTAAAAGGATGAAAAGGTAAAGTTAACTCCAGCAGAATTTGAATGTAAAATTCACATGTTAACAATAGTAACATGTATACAATAGTAATATTCACAATGTATACATAGTACTCTCTCTCTCTCTCACACACACACACAGAGTACATATGCATAATAAACACACAATTCACACAACACTCGTATACATTGCACACAAACAACCATGCATAACCGAAATCTTTATTGTATATTAAAAGTACAAATGACAAAAGTTATGAAGAACTCAGAATGAATGAGAATGACATTAATTACAAAATGACTGGACAAAACATAAAATGACAACAAGCTGGACTTGGCTCTCATATTTCATACTTATTAAGATACATTTATGAAGAAAAAAAGTATAAACGCCATTACTTCCATTCCTGTAAAATATCAGATTTCAAATTTTGGCACAATGTCAGCAAGTTCAGTGGATTGTAAGTTGATTGTAAGTTGATTGTATTGACCCCAGTGATCAACTGGTACTTATTTTATCAACTCCAAAAGGATGAAAGGCAAAGTCGACTTTGGTGGAATTTGAACTCAGAACATAAAGACAGACAAAATGCTGTTCAGCATTTTGCCCAGTGTGCCTACGGGTTCTGCCAGCTTACCACCTTTAAAATATATAAACTCCCTACAAGTTGGAATATTTGCTGTTTAGCACCAGATTAATTTTGATTCAACAGACCCATGATCAAGAACTTCCTACCATGACCATCAAGCCTATTATTCAGACAGTATTATCCAAAACTGCAT
>NC_069006.1:12665673-12666055 GCF_001194135.2 Octopus bimaculoides | reverse complement strand
ATATATATATATATATATATATATATATATATATATATAGATCGTCACCAGCGTCACCTTACTGGCACATGAAAAAAACATTCGAGTGAGGTCGTTGCCAATGCCACTGGACTAGCTCCTGTGCAGGTGGCACGTAAAAAACACCATTTTGAGCGTGGCCGTTGCCAGTACCACCTGACTGGCCCTTGTGCTGGTGATACGTATAAGCACCCACTACACTCTCAGAGTGGTTGGCGTTAGGAAGGGCATCCAGCTGTAGAAATTCTGCCAGATCAGATTGGAGCCTGGTGCAGCCATCTGGTTTCACCAGTCCTCAGTCAAATCGTCCAACCCATGCTAGCATGGAAAGCGGATGTTAAACAATGATGATGATATAACTATA
>NC_069006.1:12657952-12665429 GCF_001194135.2 Octopus bimaculoides | reverse complement strand
TTGCAGTGTTTCTCAACCATTTTTTTTTCTTCTTATGGACCTTCACAGCCATTCGATGTTTGAAAAATCCTATTATATTTTTAGAATTAAATATTATTAAGAATTGTATAAAAAAATTGTTAAAATATTTGGTGTATTGGAGAAGTTTGAGTCATTTTTTGCACATAAATTATAACAAACAAAAAAAAAAATCTTATATGGACCCCAGTTAAGAACCACTACTCTATTGAATCAAAATTGACCTGGGGCTAAACAAGAAATAGCTCAACTTCTACAGTCTGTAAATTAAAAAAAAAAAAAAAATCACCCCTTCCCAAAAACCCCAACTCTTACTTTCACATGGTATATGGGTCTTTGTAGGACAGCTATTCTGAAAACTCCATCCATTAGCTAACAGGTCTTTCATACCCCCAACCCAAGAGTAAAGTGCGATTTAAGGGAGATATGGCTGGTATTTCTAGCAGGTCCTGTTGTGTAACAGTATAAAAGAAGCTTGGTTGCTGTAGCATGGTAGTGATTGTAAACCTTACTATATTACTAGATTTATTTATTACCATATAAAAGCACACATATGTTAAAAGATTTAATTAATTAGCCAGACAATTTAATTAACTTCTTGTTTTATTATATGTAAAGTTAATTACACAAAATGTCCACATGAACTGTAAATATTCTTTCTACTCTAAGCACAAGACCTGAAATTTTGGGGGAGGAGGCCAGTCGATTAGATTGATCCCAGTGCGCAACTGGTACTTAATTTATCAACCCTGAAAGGATGAAAGGCAAAGTCGACTTCGGCGGAATTTGAAATCAGAACATAAAGATAGAGAAAATACCGCTAAGCATTTCGCCCAGCGTGCTTAATGTTTCTGCCAGCTCACCACCTTACATGAACTGCAAATATTGACTGGGTCAGTTTATTATTGTTGGAATGGCAGTAAAAGAAGGGACACAAGTTCTCCGGATTGAAACCCCTAACCTGGAGAAGATAAAACCCCTTAAAAACAAGAAACCATAAATATCTGACACCAGTGAACAGGATGCAAATACTATGATAGTGAGCTGGCAGAAGTGTTAGCATGCCAGATAAAATGCTTAGTGGCATTTTGTCTGTCTTCATGTTCTGAACTCAAATTCCACCAAGGTTGATCTTGTCTTTCATCCTTTTGCAGTTGATAAAATGACCCCCCCCCCCAGCCCAATAAAATTTCAGGCCTTGTGCCTACAGTAAAAACAATTATCATCATCATTATTATTAGTAATAGTAGTAATTAACAGAGGAGGACTATGGTTATTCTACTCTAACGTTGATATATTGATCAATATAGATTTTTCATCTTTTTCTCCTGATGAGATGAGTAATCCCTCATAGTTAAATAAATTATGTTAATTACATAATTATATAAATGCTGATGGTTTTACTTCATTGAAACAGCTGTGGAAAACAAATTACGAAACATTTGTAAAATTTACACTTTTCTGTTGTTTGCTATTCTGTTGATATTAATAAAGAGATATCTATTATATCTATATTGAATCTTTTATCTTTTACTTGTTTCACTCACTGGACAGTGGCCATGCTTTTAAAGTGTTTAATCAAACAATTTGGCCTCAGCACTCATTTCTTTTTTTTGTTTTAAAGCCAGTTACTTATTCTATCAGCCTATTTTGCCAAACTACTAAGTCATAGAGATGTAACTGAGTTAACACAGGATGCCAAGCAGTGGCAGGACATGCACATCCACACACGTGATAGACTTTCACATAGAGTCTGTTTACCAAATTCACTCACAAGGCATTAAGGGGACACAGGGCTGTAGAAGATACTTGCCCGTGTCAGATAACATTGTCCATCAGTGTCCTCCAACAGTAATTATTATTAGTGCTGGAGGACAACACATTCTAAACTTACTCTAAGACTTGAAATAACTGATGTGTGAGCACACCACCTCTGATACACTATCTGCATTATGCCTTAATATCAATGATTTCATGTGGGGTGGGTTTCTTCTGAAAACAAAAGGCAGTTTAAATGGTAGAGATTTTGTAATTATATTGAACAACTAGGATGTTATTTAGCACCAAGTTAGCTCTGACAGAGCAGATCTATAGTGAAAAGGGATCTATTTCAAAACGGGGGCACCAGTATTTTCTTAACGAAACACTTTGAAACTTGGGACACTGGTAGAATGTATCATATAAAACATCTTTTACTCTTAGTCTTCTTAACAAAAAAAACGTACATCGCAAGTTATTCCATGTTAAAGTTGTCGTATTTCTGTAATTTCAACCAATCACTGACGTCTATTCAGCTGAATAGAGTTACTGCTGGGCGGTCATAAAAATGTTATTCCCTGTGACATATTTCATCCGGTTTAATCGTAATTTATACGCATATATTGTTTATATAATAAATTATGCTGTGCATATCTATGTGTGTAACAATTTTAGAGTTCGGATTCTAGAGTTAGGGTTAGGGTTAACAGTCTAGTTAGGGTTAGGGGATTAATACGATATACACCGTTTTCAACTGAATAGACGTCAGTGATTAGTAGAAATTATCGAAATAAGACAATTTTTTACATGAAATAAATTCGAATACAAAAATTTTTTTCTGTTCTATAACACAAAATAGATAAGTATACGAAGTTTGAAAGTCTTTCGGTACCAAAAACACTACATAAAACATAAATGAAAACTGGTGCCCCCGTTTTGAAATAGATCCGTGAAAAGTGTTCCAGTGACAGGCATCAACTTTTATCACATTACAGTATCATTTGAGAGATTTGCCGACTATTTTCATTAAATCTCATAGAGCGGTTCCTTCACTAGTTTATGTAGAAACTGCTATCAGTTCTTTAACTCAAGGTCAGCCCTTAACTCAATAAAGCCTATTAATCAAAGAAGCTCCAACCACGCTCATTTGTCATTTATTCAGACACAGTGTATCTAGGATTACGGTATTCAACACCATTCAAAAAAAATTTTTTTTCAAAAAGATAATATCTTCAGCATATCTGGTTCCTATTTTTAGCAGACCAACAGACCATGTCAAAACTCCTCAGTTCATTACAAGTGTTGCTGTTTGTCGTATTTAGCTCCAATTCATTCGCAATCAAACAAAGTTTGGCTGAAAGACATTCCAATCATAATTGTAGTGGGTGTATAAATTTTAGGGGTACATAGGGCAACATTATCTAATGTTTCCTATCCTTAAATAAAGCAAAACGATGTGATTTGAAAGTCATTTAGCTGGTGGGGTTTTCTAGCAAGCTGAACGAACAAGTATAAGTACCCACATTGGAATGTTATAAATAAACAGAGATAAACTAAACAGATTGACGAGATTAAGACCAGTAAAACATTTCCTCACACACAACAACTGAATGAAATATCTACCTTGCCCCAAATAAATGTCACAGAAAAAAATATATGAATATATACATTAATATACAATATAAACCTACCACCATTGTCGCCCTCAGAATCTACAGGAATATTCTTCACACATCGAGCCAGCCAGTTGTACATTGTGTCCCAGTCGACAACTTTATCCTCACTGAACTCTCTTAACCTAAATATCTGGCTACCTGGAAAAATAAAACTGATCACAACACACACACAAACCCACCCCCACACACAGATAGATACACACACAGAGTTATCTTTCCCACATAAATACATGAAGCACTTCTCACACTTCGACTCATTATTTCAATAAGTCACACCTTTTAATTTGTTTTCATTGTACAACTTGCCTTCATTTTTAACTATAATACACACACACACACACACACACACACACGTGGAATGGCATTTACTACACAAAATGTGTATGTGAGGAAGTTGAAAGTCTACTACTCTGAGTTCCACCCCAAACCCCTAGCCAGCTTGGGTGGAAACTTAGAATAGACTTTCAACTCATGCACATATTTTACTAAGATAATTATATCTGTCCAAACACTTCAATGTATAATGTAAAAATACATTTTAATATACTTTATAACTCTTACATTATGATATGATTATTTATAGCCAAGAAGCTACAGCAGTGACTCAGATGCATAGAGTTTTTGTGTCAAAGCATTTATTAAACTTCCCCTTTGATAATTTTTATAAATTCTTTGATACTAAACTTCCAGTCCTTGAGCCACTGACGTAGGTTCCTGATTGTAAATAAAAATTATATTAGTTGCAATTCAATAAGACACACCCGAGTTCCTCTAATTCTTTCTTTTGTATAAAGACACACACACACATATATATATGTGGAGGTGGGTGGATATGTGTAGGTGCACGCACACACACACACACACACACACACACACACACACACACACACACACACAGTGGTTACAATAGAGTATCACATGCTTAATATAGCAAATTAAAAATTTCAATTAACTGATATCATCCTAGCAATTACATTTTCCTCTAAGTTTGTTTAAAATCTGAAAACAAGCAAAGCAGAAAACTCCAATAATATTAGACAATCTGAATTCCCACTACCTTCTTCTACCAGGAAAATAAAGACAATGTGTAGCGTATCTTTAAAGTTAGGTTTCATCAGTAATATATTCACAGTTGGTTAGACTTAGAAGATCAAGTATACATACACACGCTCGCACATGTATATCATTAAACATCTATTTTCCATACTGGTATGAGTTTGACAAGAGCTGGCAAGCTAGGGGCCTGCACTAAGCTTTGCTTTGGCACGGCTTCTACAGCTGGATGCCCTTCCTAATACCAACCACTTTACAGAGTGTACTGGGTCCTTTTATGTGGCACCAGCAGCAGTGAGGTTGCCAAATAACTTCCAAGACATGACCCTTCCACCGAGGGAGGAGAAGTATTGAATGAAAGTGGCTTTGTGCCAGGTGATGAGAAGTTAGAGTATGATAGAGGGATAGAAATGCGGGCCTTGCTGTAGAGGAGAAACATGGCTACCCAAGTTGGAAAAGGAGAGACCGGGGAGAGGAAGAGAGAAGGGAGAGAGAGAGAGAAAGAGAGAGAGAAAGAGTGTAGTGAGGCTGAGCATGTATATCAACAGTAAGTTTAAGGGAAAAATGCTAGTTGGGGTTGTGAGTATTTTTCACAATTATACCAGCATCAATGCAGTTTCAATGACTACAAGCAGTTAAAGTGATACATATACTCACACACACATACACGTGTGTGTGTGTGTGTGTGTGTGTGTGTGTGTGAGAGAGTCAAATGTAGTAGTGTTATAATAAGAGTTGGTGATAGGTTTGTTCACTCAGATTCTGCTGTCAAGTCTAATAGAAACCATATACCATGCACCTCTCTTTCCTAGCCAACAAAGACCTGGATGTGTTTTACCAGTAAATAATCTTGGTCCATTATGGTTAATATTACTGGAATGTTAATGACTAGGTTTGTGTGGGGGCTGCACTTCCACTGTTACACATGTGCATGCATGCATGTATGTACACACACACACACACACACACATTAGTAATGTGCTTTTCCTGGCATATGAGCTTAGAGACGGACATACACATATACACATGACATATAAACTGAGAACTTTAAGATAAACTGATATAAGCACAGAAAGAGAGAGAGAGAGACTAGAGAGAGAGAGGAATGAGAAGAGAGGGAAAATTAGAGGAGGAGAAAAGGAGAAAAATAGAGGTAGGAAGGGAGAGAGAGAAAGGAAGACAAGACTGAGAGGGATAGAAGAGAGGTTAGAAAAGGGAGGAAGGTGGGAGAAGAGGGATAGGAAGAGAGAAAGAGAGAGAGGTGGAGAGGGAGAAGTGGGGATAGTAAAGGAGAGGGAAAAAGAGGGGTAGAAAGGGAGTGAAGGGATAAAAGTGAGTTGTTAAAAAGAGAGGATAGAAAGAAGGGTAAGGAGAAAGAGAGTGGAAGAAGTAGGAAGAGGGAGAAGGGAAAAGGGAGTAATAAGGGAAAGAGGGTAGGAGGGAGAGAGGGGAGAAGAGAGAGTAATAGAGAGAAAGAGGGGTAGGATGGGAGAGAGAGAAGGGTAGAAGAGGGTGTAATGACAGGAGAATGCTAGAAAGGGGGAGGAGAAGAGAGGAAGGAAATGTAAGAAAGGGAGAGAAAGAGAGAGAAGAGGGGTTAGGAAAGGGGTAGGAACAATTGAGAGTCAACAGTGAAACAATTTGTAGAAGTGAAGTGAAGTTGATTCTAAGTGAATGAGTCATGCAACTGGTTTAATCTGGTTTCATTTTACTCTCTTCACAGCTGAGAAAAACAAAAAACAACGAAAAAAACCCCAAAAAACGAGAGAGAAAAAACAAAAAAAACAACAACCCAAAACAAAAAAGTTACAACAAACTGACAGAAATATTGTTTGTGGCCATAAGATTCAGAGGGTAGAATATATTCAGTAGAGCACCAGACTAGTTCAGTCTTGCTATTTACTTACATCGTTGCTTTATGTTTCTGGGTTCAAATTCCGTCATGGAAGGGAGGAGGAGTTAGGATTTTACCCGTCAGGTATAGGGAATCAATAAAATCGATAGCCCCCTTATTCTGCTAAAGTCTATCTATGGAATGCCCCACAACAATGGAACAAAATCGAAGACTATTATTCTGGGTTTTCTTTTCCAATATCCTTTGTCTTGTTTCAGTCATTGGAGTATGGCCATGCTGGGGCACCACCTTGATGGGTTTAGTCGAATAAATTGATCACAGTATCTTTTATCTTTTATTTGTTTCAGTCATCAGATGGTGGCCATGCTGGGGCACCACGTTGAAATAATTTAATCAAACAAGATCAACCCCAGTGCCTATTTTGTTATTAAAACCTGGTACTTATTCTATTGCCCTCTTTTGTTGAACCACTAAGTTACAAGGATATAAACACATCATCACTGGTTGTCAAATGGTAATGGAGGGGGGGGACAAACACACACACACACACACACACGATGGGCTTTCTTCAGTGTGGATTAGCTAAAGAACACACCAAATAATCCACACGTGGTTGAAAAATACATTTAGTAGAGATGACCCAGAAGTTGTTGCTCTTTGATTACTATCACAAACAGCAGGTTTCTTCAGCTGAATGCACATCGTTGATTGGTTAAAATCACCCAAATATGACAACTTTAACAAGAAATAACTTCTAAAATATGAAATTTTGTCAAAAATATTGAAAATAAACTGTGTTCAGCATGAGAAATTACACCAGTATACAAAGTTTCAAACTGTTTAGTTAAAAAAAAAAAATATTAAAAAATCTGTGAGCCAAACAGAAGTGATCTGAAAACACTTGCCCATCATGCCACGCAGTGGGACTGAACCCAGAACTATAT
This sequence comes from Octopus bimaculoides, assembly GCF_001194135.2. Taxonomy (NCBI): domain Eukaryota; kingdom Metazoa; phylum Mollusca; class Cephalopoda; order Octopoda; family Octopodidae; genus Octopus; species Octopus bimaculoides. The sequence continues at coordinate 12,658,125 of NC_069006.1, read as the reverse complement.
GCTTGGGAGGCAAACTTCTTACCACACAGCAATACTTGTGCCCATTTTTTTTTTTTCAAAGTTTGGTACTTTCAGCATTTAGTATTCAAGATGGTCTTAGTATTAATGCCAGGTCTCATGAAACGTGTATATGTTTATATATCTCTTTTTGCTTCAGTCACTTAACTGCAGCC
>NC_069006.1:12656595-12657374 GCF_001194135.2 Octopus bimaculoides | reverse complement strand
CACTGGGCCATTGCGCCTCCACAATGAGTCCTCATAACCCCCAAGAATTTCATTTTTACTCCACTTGGGGTAATTTGCCCCATTTCGCTGACCCCTGGTTTAGTTGAGTAAATCAATCCTAATCCTTATGTTTCTCTTTAAAGCTTGACACCTCCTGTGTTTAGCATGCAAGATGGCTTTAGCTATAACACCAGGTCCCGTGATGTGTGGATTGGATTGGATCACCTATGTTCAGTTCACCACAGGACAAAGGCCTCAGCATATTCTCTCCACCAACCATGGTCCAATGTGGAGGCCGTGATTTTGAGCCTGAGATCATATTGGTTTCATGTGCCTACTCTTCTACAATGGCTTGACATGGCTTAGCAAAGGGGTGCAGTTTTTATACTCTTACCCAGGAGTATTTAAGTCAACTACATCGATCCCAGTGCTTAACTGGTCCTTGTTTTATCGACCCCAAAGGCAAAGTTGGCCTCTGTGGTATTTGAACTCAGAATCTAGGGATGGACAAAATACCACTAAGCATTTCACCTGGAGTGCTAATGAGTCTGCCTTGCGGCAATGCTGGAGCACTGCCTTTAGTTGAACAAATCGACCCCAGGACATATTCTTTGTAAGCCTAGTACTTATTCTATCGGTTACTTTTGCCGAACTGCTAAGTTGCGGGGACATAAACACACCAACATCAGTTGTCAAGTGAAGGTGGGGGGAACAAGTACAAACAAATATACATACATGTGTGTGTGTGTGTGTGTGTGTGTTTGTGTGTGTGTGTGCGT
>NC_069006.1:12650316-12656535 GCF_001194135.2 Octopus bimaculoides | reverse complement strand
TATATATATATAATGATGGGCTTCTTTCAGTTTCTGTCTACCAAATCCACTCACAAGGCTTTGGTTGGCCCGAGGCTATAGTAGAAGACACTTGCCCAAGGTGCCATGCAGTGGAACTGAACCCAAAACCATGTGGTTGGTAAGCAAGCTTCTTACCACACATCCATGCTGCACCTATATGCAACTGTTTATATACATCTTATATTTTACTTGTTTAAATCTTTGAACTGTGGTCATGCTGGGGCATTGCCTTGAAGGGTTTAGCAGAATAAATTGACCCCCCAATACAGATTTTTATGTCTAGGACTTTAGTTTTTGCTGAGGGGGGTGTAAACAAACTTACACAGATACAGGCATGGCTGTGTTGTCAAGAAATTTGCATTGCAACCATGTGGCTTCAGGTTCAAAGCCTCGGGCCGACTAGTGACTGGAGAGTGAATTTGGTAGGCAGAAACTACATGGAAGCCCATCACATCCACTATTTCTACCCCAGCAGCTAACACTGCTAAATTGAAGAATATTATCATGTATCGACATTTTGTTGATATTTGGTTGATAATCAATGAAAGGTTTGAGCCTGTGGGCATCTGTTATGAGTATATTCCCCTTTGATTCTATTATGTTCCCCTGTGCCAGATGTGTGTGTGTGTGTGTGTGGTTCCCCCCACCACCACCACCACTTGACTACTAGTGTTGCTTTGTTTATGTCCCCCATATCTTAGGAGTTTAAAAACAGAGACAGAATAAGTACCAGACTTAAAAATCTAGTACTGGTGTTGATGAGTTTGATTAAAAACCCTTCAAGACAAATGCTCCAGTGTGGCCACAGTCCAATGATTAAAACAAGTAAAAAAAATATGAAAAAGGTTATCAAGCAGTGAGAGTGGGGCAAAGACAAAAACATAGATCTGTGCACGTGCACACAGACACATTACATACACAATAGGCTTCCACAAAGTTTCCATCTACCAAGGCATTAGTTGGCCCACAATTCTCAAGGTGGCACCGTAAGGATACCATCCCTGAGAACTGTGGTATATGTAACACTATCTCTTATGATGGTGGTCGAGACAGAGATGATGATGATAGAGTACGTACACACAAAAATACTGTTGTATTACTGTAATGTCTATTATAGTAAACATACAGACATGTCTAGGCACGTACATACACATGCATGGCTAGTGGAGTGCGAAGAATTGGATTCTCCACGATGACAATGCACCCTGTCACCAAGCTCTCCTCACTCATGAGTTTTTTTTACCAAAAACACATGGTATCACTTCTGCACCCACCCTATTCACCAGATTTAGTACCTGCAGACTTCTATCTCTTCCCCAAGATGAAAATGCAGCTCAAGAATGAATCACAGAAGGTCCTCCACTTGCTTATGGAAAACGACTTCCAGGCCGGATTCCAAAAGTGGCAGTAACGCTGGGACCGGTGTATTGCTGTGCAAGGTGACTATTTCGAAGGAGACGATGTTAAAACTTGGGTAAATAAGTTATTGCTTTTCTTAAACATAACTAGACTGGGAGCTTTTTGATACTACCCCACTGTTACTTTATGTAGATGTAGGCATTACTGTACGTGTGCATAAATGTATAGACATGAACACAGGTATAGAAATTTAAAAGACAGAAAAAAAGAAAAAGATAAAAAGTGTGGAAACGTGATAGCTTTTCACACACACACACACATTTACAAATAAACATCAAATTAAAAATAAAGCGTGGGAAATAAGAGATGCCTTTAGCGGTTTTTATTATTAGTACTTATTAATTACTTATCAAACCTGATCAATTATTATTATTATTATTATTATTATTATTACTGAAATCATGATTAATACAAAAGTCAAGTAGATAACTGGTGAGACTTGTTATATATTTACAACCAGTTGTGGAGCAGCAGGGGTGGGATGGATTTGGGAGGAGAAGGAGAAGGACGTGGGAGGTGGGTACAGCTGTTGTTTTGTCTTGCCACTTGACCTTAGATGAAATATAACAGATGCATTCCCCTTTTCCCCCACCTCACTCTAGCGTCCATGTAGAAACTTGACCTTACTCCAAAGTAGCAACCAAATCCCTTGCAAAATGAATTTTATAATTTCCAGATTATTACTTTGCTTATTTCATTTTTATCGCATAGATTTGTTAATATGTCAGACAAAAAGCTTCGTGGCATGTATCACTTCTAGCTCTTTACAGTCCAAGTTCAAATTCCACCAGGGTCAGCTTTGCCTCTCATCCTTTTAGGAGTCAATAAAATAAAGTCCCAGTCAAGTCCTGGTGCTAGTGGTGGGAGTGATGTAATTGACTTATCTAACCCAAACCCCACCCCACCCCACCACCACCGAAAAACAAATTGGTTGGTTTTGTGCCTACATTATAAATTATAATTATTATTATGAAAGTAGTGAGCTGGTAGAATGTAAACATGGACAAAATGCAGCTAAGCATTTTGTCCATGTTTACATTCTGAGTTCAAATTCCACTTTGCATTCCATTCTTTCAGAGTAGATGAAATAAATACCGGTTAAACACTGGGGTCGACATAATTGACTAGCCCCACTCTCGCGAAATTACTATGTGCCCATAGTAGAAAGTATTATTATTATTATTGAGTGAGAGAGCAGTGCATGCCATCAAAGTGACACTGGGGTAAAATATACAAAGCCCAGTATACCCATCATGACTACCCGTCTGATAAGGGCACACCAGGCACATGCATCACAACCATATGTGTGTGACATAGTCGTATCATATCAAGATAAACAGCACATAACCTTGCATGTGGGGCCCAGTTAGAATTTTCTTCAGGTCAAGTAGCCCATCCTGTTTAAAAGGTCCCTGAATAAGGTTTATTTGAGGATGTTGAGCAAAACAGCCATGTTTCCAAAGGTGAATTATTCAAACTCCAAAGAATTCCTCTCAACACATGGCTATGATGCTCCCCCAACTACTTCTGCTCATGATCAGAGATGCACATATCATCAGCCACCAAGGGACATGCTCAACAGGTTAAGGTCGAACAACTGACAAGCAAATCTGGTATTGAGCAGAATATTTGCTGTAGCCCATCTTTTATACCAAGACAAAACATGATAATACTTCCAATCAGTTAAGATCAGAAGCCATGGGAGCCACTGTCTGGTACTGCATCAGGGTATTTATTATGTATGTGTGTGTGGGTATATAGATTGTATAATCTAGGGTGGAGTGAAAATGAAAAATTGTGGAAATTGAAAATACCTGAGGCCTAAAATCTTGCTATATATTATTACTAGAAAAATGATAAATTTTCGCTTAGATCAGTCAAGGGCATTTACTCCATGAAACCCTGCAAACTCTGCTATTGTAAAACATTTACAAAAATCCCCCATTTTTGGAGTTTAGGGGGCTCGAGGGAGTAAATGCCCTTGATTAATCTCAGTGAAAATTTAGCATTTTTCTAGTAATCAAATATAGCAACATTTAGCCCTCAGGCATTTTCAATTTCCACAATATTTTTATTTTCACTCCATCATACCCCACACCTCTACATGTAGAAGGGAACATTTCTCAACCACCTTTAAATACCCTAACATGGTTCCTACATTTAAATGTATCCTCAGACTTCAGTCAAAGCCAAAACATTTATTTTTAATAAGAGATTTCAATGGTGTTCATTCTTAGAAAAGCTTACCCCAATAAAAAGACAGGTTTGAAAGCTTACCCAACAGTTCTTTAAATGATTACTATTCTGCCATGCATCCACCCTAAACCTTGTTCATGTTACACACATCCATCCTTGCTTCATTCCCTACTATGCACATCCACCCCCAGCTACAGTCCTGCCATGCACTTCCACCCCTAGTCTTGCTCCAGCTATGCACATCCACCCACCTTCGCTCCCTCTATACACATCCACCCAGCTTTACTCTATATGCATCCACCCTGCTTCACTCCCACTACATGCAAACACTCCAGCTTGGCTCTTGCTATGTGCAACCACCCCAACTTTGCTTATCTGATACATGCATCCACCCTGATTTATTTTCCTCCCACTCATCTACCCAACTTTACCACCCACCCCCCAGCTTTATTACACAAAATACTTATAAAGAACTTCACAAATTACACTATAAAACCAAAAACTAGTTTTCTAAATTTATTTTTTATGTTAAAATGTGGGAAAATTCACACAACACACATACACATACAAACACCAACATACATACATGCACATGTAAACATACACATACATACACATGTAAACACACACATACATACATACATGTACACACACATACATATATGTGCACGCGCACACACACAAGTACATACAAACAGACGTAGTTGATTTTAATGACTTAATGCTTCCATCAACAAGTGAATTGGTATTTATCAGATTAACTTGGCACAAGTTGTTGGCAAAGTTATTTATTTCTGGCAATAATTCACTTGTTTGGTACAGGTACACAGCATGTCCAGGAATAGTTCTTGTGGCCCCAGAAGGGGAGTAAATACTCCTTAGCAGCAGGAGGTATTGTTTAGTTTGCTACAGGTACACAGCATGTCTAAAAGTAGTTCTTGTCGCCCCACAAGGGGAGTAAATGGTTGTTAGCAGTGAGAGATATTGTCTAGTTTGCTACAAGTACACAGCATGTCTAGAAATATTTCCTATAGCCCCAGAAGGGGAGTAAATGGTTGTTAGCTGAGGTTATCATTAGAGCCCACCTGTTTCCATGGTCAGATATGTCTTCATAGAAAATTGGAAATGAGGTACTCTGTTTACAAATATTATGAGATGTTGAAACAAGGAGATGCTACCCTACTAACACACACACACACCATCATCATCATCATTTAATGTCTGTTTTCTATACTGGCAAGGGTTGGATGGTTGACCAGAGCTAGTAAGTAGAAGAGCTGCACCACATTCCAGTCTGATTTTGCTTGGTTTCCATGGTTGGATGCCCTTTCTAATGCCAACCACTTCACAAAGTGTGCTGGGTGCATTTTATGTGCCGCTGGCACAGGGAGCTTGCAGGTCAATCCTCTTTAGCAGGGAGAGTGGCATTAACACTTCTACTGTGGATGATGGGTCTTCTTGGGTACAAGGTACCAGATACCTTGGTCTTTTGTCACCTGGTGTATGTATGTATAGATATATATATATACACACAAATACACAATGAGTTTTGATTAGTTCAGGGTTATATAGAAGACACTAGGCCAAGGTGCCATGCGTTCAGGATGAACCCAAAACCACATGGTTGGGAAGCAAACTTCTTAACCACACAGTCATGCTCACACAATATTTTATAAAAATTCCCGAACTTAAATTTAGATGGTTAGCAGAATTGTGAAGATTTCTAGCAATGGTGCTTCAGTTATATTTCTGTCTCCAGGTACAGAGAAAAGAGGCATATAATGAAATTGTCCAATTATATTTGGGAATTCAAAGAACATACTACCTGCAGATGCTGATTTCATCATCACATGGAAGGTCCTTGAGAGGTACAGATCATCCAAGAACATGAACAAAAGATACAGTTTATGTACAATGGAGAAGAGCTATATACTTAAAAATCTTCACAATTCCACAAACAAATGAAATGTAAGGCCTAAAATATTTATTCCAATTCAGTAACAAATCAGAGTGCATAGGAATTAGGAAGTTTCTAATAAAATATTTATATCATTATTTTATAAACAATTCCATATTTCTCAGATGAGGGTTTCTTATATTATGTATTCATCAGGGTGGTGTCCTCATGTTAGTTGCTGTTTTCGCAAGGTTTCAGGTGTCTTGTGATTCACCTTAATGTATTGTCTGGGATTGAACACAGAACTGCTAGGTGACTGCACGGCATTAGCCAGTGCCTTTGTAGTGGATAAAGGCACTGAAATGCACTGCAGTCACCTAGAGGTTCTAAGGTATAAGACACCTGAAGAAGGCTGAAGTGTACACAGCCAAAACATAATGAAAGCGACAACTAAGACGAGAACAACACACCGACTAAGATATAATATCGTTATTTCATGTTTGTTTTTGTCTCTTTTTTTTTTTCATGTTGGTACAAGTTTAACAAACTTGAATACAGCTCTTTGGATGGTGATGATCTGGCATGCCTGAGGGGACTTCAGTCTGTTTTGGCAGGAGGCAAACATACAAATGTGTGTACAGAGATATACAGAGAGAGAGAGAGAGAGAGAGAGAGAAAGAGAGAGA
>NC_069006.1:12646175-12650306 GCF_001194135.2 Octopus bimaculoides | reverse complement strand
AGAGAGAGAGAGAGAGAGAGAGAGAGAGAGAAAGAGAGAGAGAGAGAGAGAGAGAAAGAGCACTATGTTACAATTTATTAATTGAACATGGTTGATAAACACTTTCCCTTTCTTATATACAAAAAAGAGACACACACACACACACACACACACAAAACATCTGATGCAAAATAATTTACACCAGATAGGTGACGCCAAAACAGTTCATATCCCACTCACAATCCATCATCTGAAACACACAGACAGAATAACCAGCCAGCCGTGTTGTTATGCATGTTGCTTTGATGGGATTTTCATGGCTGGATACCCCTTATATCACCAACCCCTTTATAGCATGAACAGAATACACTTTATTGTGCCACCAGCTCTAGACAAGTTGTTCCTCCTTTGCAACAAGACTAACAAGTCTCCTTTAGCCTATGTCCTCTTCATTACATATATTTTCTTTTAAAAGTTGAAATTATACAGTGAATTATGCTTCAGGTTTCCTCCACTGGGCAAATTTGATATCCAAGTCATTACTGGGAAAGGTTGACTTCAAAAATATAAATATAAACTCTACCTGACGTTTTGAGCACTCTTATCTCCAACTTGTAAATTAAAATGCATTCCTCTATGTATGCGTGTATATGCGTGTATGTATGCCTGCACACGCACACACCCACATGCAACAGCATGCTACAACAGCAACCCTATAAGTATGTTGAATATTAAGGGCACCACAACCATACATTTGTGTATGTATGTGTGTGTATATACATATTTACTCGCTCCAGTCATTTGACTGCAGCCATGCTGGAGCACCGCCTCTAGTCAAGCAAATCGACCCCAGGACTTATTCTTTGTAAGCCTAGTACTTATTCTATCGGTCTCTTTTTGCCGAACCGCTAAGTTACGGGGGACGTAAACACACCAGCATCAGTTGTCAAGTGATGTTGGGGAGACAAACACAGACACACAAACACATATATATATATACATATATACGATGGGCTTCTTTCAGTTTCCGTCTACCAAATCCACTCACAAGGCTTTGGTTGGCCCGAGGCTATAATAGAAGACACTTGCCCAAGGTGCCACGCAGTGGGACTGAACCCGGAACCATGTGGTTGGTAAGCAAGCTACTTACCACACAGCCACTCCTGTGCAATTAGTAACAAGCATTGCTTCTATTTCGTATGTGAATACACACACACACATTGCTTAGGCATTTTGATGCTAATAACCTGGTGTTAGAACTCAATATACATAAGCTTCAGAACAAAGCATCAATTGAGTACACAATGGTAATAGAAAATTGGGATGACAAAAGAATAAACAATTAAGTTATGTATGTCATTAGCTTACAGCTGTTTCTGCTGTAGGATGATGCACTGCAGCTTAAAGCAGAAAAAGCTGTAAGCTAATGAATTTCATAACATAATTGCTTATTCTTTTGTCTTCCCTATTCACATATATATATATATATGTACACAAAATGAATGTCTTTACTGATAATTATTTTTCACTTTAATGATTAAATATTTACCAATCATATTGTGACATTTAACTTTTTATTTTAGTACCAGAGTTCTTTTAATATAGTCTTAGGTCTCTGTTTGGGTGGAGAAGTGTTAAATACACACACATGCAAACATAAAGCATTGAATATACATTTTATATGTGTGTGTGTGTGTGTATATATATATATATATATTAATAATAATAATAATATGACAACAAAAGAATGAATGAGACCTCAATATTATGTAAAATAGAAGAATTTATCTATAAATATAATATGTGACAATTAGTTGGTTGTCATAATAAAACTCAGAGTTTCGGATACCGGAGATGAAGTCAGCTCCGGCATCTCATCAATTATTCAGACAAAATGTTAGCATTTTGTCTTAATAACTGATGAGATGCCGGAGCAGACTTCATCTCCAGTATCCGAAACTCTGAGTTTTATTATGACAACCAACTAATTGTCATATATTATATTTATATATTATCCAAAATGTATAGTATTAAATATCCACCACAGCTGATCTTACAAATTGGTTTCACATAAAGGAGGGGTGGGAAAACTTTTTAGTGTGGCAGACAAAAATTTCTGAAGAAAAAGGTCCATGGGCGGATCACAGGTTCTAACTCTTATATTTGTGTAAATCTTGTATATATCTATGTATAATTTGATATACATTAATAAAGATAAGTTTAAGACAAGAAGTTAATGTGTAACATCTTCATTGATGCTACCACTAAATTTAGGACGTTTATATTACTTACAAGGTAATCTAATAGTTGGATCTCGAGAGGCTGGTACAAACCTAGCAATATGTGTTTTATAGTGAAAACAAAATTTCCATTCAAATAGTAATTATCGGAAAATTTTCTGTTCGAGTCTAACCATTTTAAGTCATAGTGGAAACAAGACCTATGTCGCAAATAGACATACAAATATTGTATAAATTTTATAATTGAAAAATTTACTATATTTAGTACATACAAATATACCAACCTACAGGTGCAATAAAATGGGCTTGTGAGTGCAGTTGCACCCGTGGGCAGGGGTTTCCCCACCCCTGGTGTAAAGAATATAATGGAATGATAGGTAACAGTCCAATTATATAACTTTATGATCAGAGTAAGCTTATATGGAAGGGAATTTGGCGACTGTGCTCTATTGTCATAGGTGGACTAGCACAACCAGTCAGCGGCTGCTGTGAAAAAGTTGGTGAGACACACACAAGATGGGCCTCCACAGTTTTCATCTATTTCTCACCTACCAAATTATATTCACGAAGCAATGCTCAACCTAAGGTTATAGTGGAAGATACTTGCTCAAGATGTTGTATGCTTTAGCTCTCAGACTAGCTTTAGTCTATAATGACTTTAGCACTATATCTAAGATTAACTTTGGTCTTTAATGACTTTAGCTCTATATTTAAGATATTTAAGTCTCTAACCAAGATCTACTTTAGTCTATATTGATGTTAGATATCAAAAACCAGTTTAGGTCTACATCTAAGTTATGCTTGTGTCTATAAGACTAGATTCAGTCTATGTTCGCCTTAGGTCCTTACCTAAGACCTGCTTCAGTCTATATTGACTTTAGGTCTTTATTTAAGACCAGTTTAAGTCTATATTGACTTTAGATGTTTATCTTAGACAAAAGTCAAGTCTATATTGACTTTTGAAAGATTTGGGTCAAGTTGTTGTTGGTTTGGCTTCACCATGGTGGACATTGAAGTTTATGGCGGGCGAGAAGGTAATTAGACGGAGTAGACGATGATGGTGGTAGTGGTGGTGGTCAGTAATGTTGCATAGGGTTGGAAGTGGAGGAGAGATGACGAGGTGGTGGTGAGGTCAGAGGAGCATTGCAAAGTGGGAGACCAAGCGCACACATACATACACACATACAAACACACATACATTCAGACAAACAGCATTGTGTTTTTAATGTGCAGAAACTGTTTGGAGTTTGGCCAAACAGGAAGTTAGGAAACCTTTCAAGAGGAGAAGGAAAAGAGTAAAGGTGAATTATAAAACTGGCAGTAATAATAATGGCTGTGGTTAACGGGTGCTGGGGGGGTGGCGGGGTTGATGGTTGGGGGAAGGCGGTGGTTGGGAGAGGGTAAAGTCTACATACACATATAGTGTGTTACCCAGATATGGTGTAGAATATGTATACATATACACACATATATACTCATAGATACACACACACATAGTTTTGGTGAGGCATGTTGTAGAATATACATATATATTCTGTAACATGCCTGGTGAACACTGTGTGTACATACATGTGTATGTGTATATAGCATGCTTGGCCAACATCATACGTGCGCGTATGCAAACTCACAAGGTCAGCTAAGAACGGTGTACAATACATACATGTGCATACATATGGTGTACACCAGACATGTCGTAGTGTGTGTATATATATGTATATATTTACATGTGTGTGTGTGTGTGCATGTGTGTGTGCATGTGTGTGTGCATATGTGTGTGTGTGTGCATGTCTGTGTGTATGTGTGCGTGTGTGTGTGTGTGTGCATGTCTGTGTGTGTGTGTGTGTGCATATCTGTGTGTGTGTGTGTGTGTGTGTGTGTACATTATATATATATATATATATATATGCATGTG
>NC_069006.1:12640248-12645602 GCF_001194135.2 Octopus bimaculoides | reverse complement strand
GACACATGTATGTGGCACATAAAAAGCACCCACTACATTCTCGGAGTGGTTGGCGTTAGGAAGGGCATCCAGCTGTAGAAACTCTGCCAGATCAGATTGGAGCCTGGTGTAGCCATCTGGTTTCACCAGTCCCCAGTCAAATCGTCCAACCCATGCTAGTATGGAAAAACGGACGTTAAATGATGATGATAGACATACAAACATATATATACATGTATGTATATAGATACACACATAATTTACTGTTCTGTTATAGGAAGGATCAACAGAAAAAGTACTCCATCCAGTATTTAAATAGTATTATCAAATAACTTCTATTTAAATACTGTGTATATTAAATGACATGCGCATGCACGCACACACACACACACACACACACACACACACACACACAGAGTATTGGCTGCAAATGGTGTAGAATATATATACACACATATACAAAAAAATATACAGGAGCCAAAAAGGTAATCTCTGTATGGCTGCTCAACTTGCTAGAAAAAGCAGCCATATATATCACACCTTACTGTCTTTTTTTTAAGAAAAAGGACACATCGTATAATGTGCTCCAAGGTACACTTTACCTAGCAAAACGAATGAGGTAGGATGGTCATAATTCTATTGAACCATAGTAGACTTGGGATTAAATAACAATAATCCTTTCTTATTCTGACAAAAGGCCAGTAACTTTGATGGATGGGGAAGTTGATTGCAATCAATCCTACTGGGCAACTGGTAAGGCTAAGTCAACTTTGGCAACATTTGAACTCAATGTAAAGCCAGGAGAAATACATTCTGTCCAAAGTGGTAATGATTCTACCAGCTTACCACCTTAACAACAACAACAACAATAATAATAATACAGTAATCCTTCAACTATCAAGAGTGTTGTGTTCCAAAATCTCTCACAAAAATAATTAAAATCTAAAAAAATCTAAATATTTATTGGCCGCCCAGACATACTGAGGAGTCCACAATATAAATTTACATATATTAGCCAGAAAAATCCACAATGTATTGAGTGCGCGATAGGTGAACCGCAATATGGTGAGGGATTACTGTAATCCTTTCTGCTAAAGGCACAAGGCCAGAAATTTGGGAAGGAGGGGCCTAGTTGATTACATGAACCCCAGGGTTTCATTGGTAGGCAAAGTTGACCTCAGCAGTATTTGAACTCAGAATGATTCTGCCAGCTCACAACAACAATAATGGTTTCAAATTTTGCCACAAAGAAGGGGATGAGTCATTTACATCAACCCCATTGTTCAACTGGTACTTCTTTTATCGACCCTGAAAGGATGAGAAGCAAAGTCGACCTTGGTGAAATTTGAACTCAGAATGTAGCAACGAGTGAAATACCACTATGTATTTTGTCCAGCCTACTAATTAATGATTCTACCAGCTCGTTGCCTTTACAATAATAATAATGCACATACATACATACATATATATGCATATGTTTGGTCTTAAAAAGTAATGAGAAAGAGAAAGACAAAGAAACAGAAAGATAGAGTAAGAGAAAGGGGGGGGGAACAAAGAGATAAAGAGAAGAGAAAAAGAGATAAAGAGCAGAGCACAGAGAGAAAGAAAGGGGTTAAATAAAGAAAACTGAAGCCATCAGTCACAGTCAGCTGAACATAGAACATTGATGAGTTGTCTGTCACATGACTAGAAATTCGTCATATTTGAATTTGAACTGTTTACCTCAAGGTTTCCTTTTGTTTTGTTTTTCTCTTTACACACTCCATGTAACCACCAACACTGTCCAATACATACACAAAGTCTTTTGTGCTTTGTGTCCCTGTAGTCTCTCCTCAACCCCCCACTATCTACAACCCTTGTGGCTAATAAACCATTGTCATTGTCATCAACAACACCATTTATGTAGCCAAATGTTTTATATTAGTGTTCAGTCACATGGTCTCCCACATTAACCACACTCCAACTCACCAAGCCAGCCCACCCCGCCATCTTTTAGAATAATTGACATCAACAAAAACAGTAACAACTAATAATTATTTTTACTCTAGGCACAAAGCCTTGAAAATTTTTGGTGGGAAGGTGGGGGGGTAGTCGATTACATTAACCCCAGTGCGTAACTGGTACTTATTTTCATTGATCCCCCCACCAAAAGGATGAAAGACAAAGTTGTCCTTGGTGGAATTTGAATGCAGAATGTAGCAGCATACAAAATACTGCCAAACGTTTTGCTTAGCGTGCTAATGATTCTGCCAGCTCACCGCCTTACAGTAACAACTAATAATAATAATAATAATAATAATAATAATAATAATCCTTTCTACTGGAAGCACAAGGCCTCAAATTTGGGGGAAGGGATTAAGTCGATTACATCAATCCCAGTGCATAACTGGTACTTATTTAATCGACCCCAAAAGGATGAAAGGCAAAGTCGTCCTTGGCGGAAACGAAATACAGTAGTGAAAGGGTTAATAATAGTTTTTAGTCAATACAATGAACCCAGTGCTTGACTGGTACCTTATCAAACCAGAAGGATAAAAGACAAAGCTGATGATGGAAGAATTTGAACTCAGAAAGAGCCCAAAGAAATACCATTAAGCATTTTGACTGACACACTAACGATTCTTCTAGCATTTAATTAATGTTGCTAACATATCATTGAATTTGTAGAATTTATCTTCTACCTTTTACTTGTTTCAGTCATTAGACTGGCCATGCTGGGGCACTGCCTTGAAGAATTTTTAGTTGAATCGACCCCAGTACTCATATATTTTTAAAGCCTGGAACTTATTCTATTGGTGTCTTTTGCTAAACCGCTAAGTTATGGGGATGTAAACATACCAACACCAGTTGTTAAACTGCAGTGAGGGACAAACAAAGACAGAAAGACACATACACACACAACAGGCTTCTTTCAGTTTCCATCTACCAAATCCACTCACAAGGCTTTGGTCGGCCCAAGGCTATAGTAGATGCTACTTGCCCAAGGTGCTATGCAGCGGGACTGAATCCAGGACCGTGTGGTTGGGAAGTAAGCACAGCCATGCCTGCACCTGTTAAGGGTTAACATTCTTCTCCTCAACACAGATTCCCTGCTCACAAAGATTCTTACAAGTTAGTAATTCACCCACTGGGGCTAAAAGCAGTCTTCACTCTTGCTCTACATGGACTTACTTGATTGATAAGAAATAACAGTTAAATATCCCTCAAATTATATCCTACAACCTTGTCTGAATCTAGGATTATTTTGTCTCATAAATTGCAGTTTAAATCTTAATTTCACATTAAAATTAATCAATCTCTTCCAGTTTAAACCCCCATGTATCCCCACCCACCCCAACTATCATCTTCCCCCATCACCACCACTAATTGTTGCTATTAGTGTTGTTCTAGAAGATGAAACAGTAGTGGTGGTGATGGTGGTGGCTTGTGTCCAGAGGGGGAAGTTGTGGGGAAGAAGGATTGGATTACAGAACGACTGTCTGAGTATCTGGCTATTGGTTTGGTAGCAAAACATGAAGGAGATGTGATGGAGGTGTAACAGGGAGGCAGTGTGACATGGTGTCAGAGAAGAGGTGGGGAAAGATGTAACACAGCATACTGTGTGATATGGAAGTATGACAGGGAACAGCGAGATCTGAAGGGATGCCAGGGGTTAGTGCGACATGGTGTGCCAGAGGTGTGAAAAGATGCAACAGAGAGGCAGTGTGACAGAGGTGTGACTGTGGAACTTGTGCTATGAGGGTGTGATGAGTGACAGTGTGATATGGAAGTGTGACAGTGGAGCAATGTGCCAGGAGGGTTTAACAGGTGGTAGTGTAAGACAGTGAAGCAGAGTGCCAGGAGGGTGTGGCAGTTGGCAATATGATAAAGGGGTGTAACAAGGTGTGGTAGGCAGGTGTGACTAGTTCTAGATGAATCTTCCCTCCACCACACCCTTGTCCCCTCACCACCCATAAGTTCCCTATTAAATCTAACAATGTCTCCTCTCCACATACTCAAGCGTCCCCCCTCTCAATCTAACATATCTCCTCCCACCACCACAGAACAGCCCCTACCCCCATATCTAAATAAGGATTGATATTCAGATTAGTGAAACAGAAAAACAGATTTAAGACGGGATTAGTGAGACTGGAATAGTGGGATAATGTCAAAGGTCATAGTTTATCCAGGTTTAATCTCTAGCAATAAAGTAATCTGGCTAAGATACACACAAACACACACACAATCTTACATATTTTCTCTATGTATACAAATACACATTGTTTCTTTCGTTAGACTGCGGCCATACTGGAGCACCACCTTGAATGGTTTAGTTGACCAAATTGACTCCAGTACTTAGTTTTTTCTCAAGCCTAGTATTTATTCTTTTGGTCTTTTTATTATTATTTTTTTTTTATCAAACTGCCAAGTTAGTGGGATGTAAACAAACCAACACTGGTTGACAAGTGGTGGTGGGACACACACACATACACACATATAGACAGGCTTCTTTCAGTTTCCATCAACTAAATCCACTCACAAGGGTTTGGTTGACCCAAGGCTATAGCAGAAGACACTTGCTCAAGGTACCTTGAGTAAGTGTCTTCTACTGTAACCTTGGACCAGGAAACTGAAAGAAGCTCATTATAATCATTCTTTAATGTCTGTTTTCCATGCTGACATGGGTTGAAGATATATATATATTATTTGAAGTGTATAATATTATATATGCATTAAGTCTGATCTCACCCATTGGTTTCGTGCTAAGGATTCAATGGAGTGTTAAGTAACAATCCAATTATATAACTCTACGCTGATATTGGCTACTTCTGATGATTGTAGGGTTATATAATTGGATTGTTACTTAACACTCCGCTAAACTCCCAGCACGAAACCAATTGGTAAGATCGGCCTTAATGGATATATAATACTGTACACTTTGGATAATATACCCGCTCTACTGACAGATATACGAGTGCATTTTTTCCCTGACCTATGGACTTTTAGATAACTTACATATATCATCATCATCAGCATCGTTTAACGTCCGCTTTCCATGCTAGCATGGGTTGGATGATTTGACTGAGGACTGGTGAGCCAGATGGCTACATCAGGCTCCAATCTGATTCGGCAGAGTTTCTACAGCTGGATGCCCTTCCTAACGCCAACCACTCTGAGAGTGTAGTTGGTGCTTTTACATGCCACTGACACAAAGGCCAGTCAGGCGGTACTGGTAACGACCACACTCAAAATAGTGTATTTTACGTGCCACCTGCACAGGAGTCAGTCCAGCGGCACTGGCAACGACCTCGCTCGAATGTCTTTTCACATGCCACCAGCACGAGTACCGGGAAGGCAACGCTGGTAACGATCACGCTCAAATATATATATATATA
>NC_069006.1:12632413-12637438 GCF_001194135.2 Octopus bimaculoides | reverse complement strand
GGCGTTAGGAAGGGCATCCAGCTGTAGAAACTCTGCCAAATCAGACTGGAGCCTGGTGTTGCCATCCGGTTTCACCAGTCCTCAGTCAAATCGTCCAACCCATGCTAGCATGGAAAGCGGACGTTAAACGATGATGATGATGATGATGATGATTACCTCTGCCAAGGAAGGAGGTTATGTTTTCATCGGCATTGGTTTGTCCGTCTTTGTGCAAAATAACTCAAAAAGTTGTGAACAGTATTTGATGAAACTTGCAGAAAAAGTTGATAATGACACAAGGAACAGATGATGAAATTTTGATAGTGATCTGGGAATTTTTATGGATTCTTGAAGGATTTTTCATTTGTTATATTTACTTTACATGAAGTATTACAATGTTATGTTCTTTGATTATCTCCCTTGAAAACACGTTCGTCGTTTCCACGTAACCTATGGTGGCGTTGCTGTTTCCAAAGTCTATTTTCATTTCTCTATGAGTGATTTTACTTGCATATCTATCTTAAAATGAGCTGCTTGGCGGAGGTCTGCGGAGGATGACATGACAAGCCTTGACTATTGGGATCGACTCAGAAAGCTCAGGCTTTGCTCCCTCCACCACCGCTGTGAGCTCTATAACATCTGTATGATGCGGAAAATATTCCATCAACATTGCTCATCTTTAAAATTTGTCCGAGGCTTGGCCCCTGTGCCTTCTGTCCACTACAAAAATGTTTGTGTCATATCATAACACTATGACAGAACTATTTCACCTCAATTGGCCCTGCTCTCTTCAACATTGTGCCAGACACACATAAAGGAGGAAAGTGACTTCACAGCATTCAAACGCTCCCTAGATGATTACCCCCAACAAAAACCAGATAAACCACCCACACCCAGATATTTCTCTGAAAACAATAACCCTCTGCTTGTATGGGCTACAGTTCCCCAGAGCTGACTGTGTATCTCTTCCAGATGGTGCTATTAAATTAGACATACTTCAATTGATTCTTTTTTTTTAAGGTTTTTTTTAAAAATCATATGGCTGTTATTTTTTTTTAACCTCACCAAGGAGGTTATGTTTTTGCCGGCGTTGGTTTGGGAAATTGGGTGATTTTCAGCATGCGGGTATATGAGTGGAAATGAGCTGCTTGGAGGAGGTCTGCACTCTCTGAGTGCTTTTCTAGTTATTATTATTATTATTATCATTATTATTATTCAGGCCACTGCCTGGAATCGAACTCGGAATCTTGGGGTTAGTAGCCCACCCTCTTAACCACTATGCCATATGGCCTGAATAATAATAATAATAATAATAATAATAATAATAATAACATTGAAAAATACCTTAGGAATGAGAACCCAGGTTCGAAATTTCCCCAAGACACCTAATGAAGGCTGGAGGGTATATCAGCTGAAACATTGTGTTAACAACAAACAAGTTGAGGTCAAATATCCGTCAAAGGTAAATAATGTTAAAAATAAGTACTGCGGTTAGTCAATTTGCTCAACTCTTCAAGGTGGTGCCCCACCATGGCTGCAGTTCAAAGATTGAAACACACACACGTTAGACAAATTATTATGTATTGAAATCTCTATTTTAGGAAATGATGCAATTCTATTCAAGATAGATGTTTCTAGAAGAAGCACGTTGAGAGTGATAACGATGGTGACGATAATGATAGCAATGATGATGGTAGTAATGATGATGATGATGATGATAGTGTGGTATTAGATAATAGCCTAGCCACCACATGAGGGGGAGTAGTAAACAACTCCGCTTTCCTCTCCTGTCACCGCCACTATCACTCCACCCTGCCCAGGACATAAATGCTCTTCTTCCGCCTGATATTTCAATTTTGATATTTAAAAAGAAAATATTTAAAATAAAATGTTAAATAAATGATAAAAATGATTTTTGGAAAAAAAATTTTTTTATTCTTCAAAAGACTAAAATGACTATTAATTAGAAATGACTTCTTGGAAACAGTTTACTGATATTTTCTGACATTTCTCAAAAAAGTTCTATGACATCATCGGCATCATTCTTTGCCAAATTCACTGAGGATTTTTTCCTTGACATAGAACTTATCAGAAAAACAATAAAATTAAACCAAAACTTGATATTTTATGAAATCCCCACCTGTTTCTGAATTTTTTTTTAATATAAAACTTGAGGGTGTACACACACACACCCACACACACAGCCACACCCACCCACATGCATACACACAATACAAAATTTAAACCATTTTGTAGCCTTTATTTCTGTTGAAAAACAATGACTTTGTTTCAATTAATTTTGAAAGTAATAAAAAATTTAGTAAATTGGTATTTGGAGCATAAATTAACATGAAATTTTGATGGAAGGTTTCTATTTAGATCACTTTAAAACAGAAAATATGTATAATAGAATCAGGAATAGTCTCCAACTACATCCCCAAGTTGACCAAAGCCTTGTGAGTGAATTTGATAGACAGAAACCGAAAGAATCCTATCGTGTGTGTTTGTGTGTAAGTTGGTTTGTATTTCCCACTGATTGTAATCGATGGCTTCACTGACAATATTGTCTGCTTGCAGCTCACTGTCAAAGCATGTTCAGGCTTCTTTACAGGCCTTGATATGTTGTTATATCTTTGAAGAACAACAGGCTCATTCTCAAGCTGTCATTTGTTTCCAGCTAACTATATAACTATGTTGGCACTGTCAGTTGTTTGAAAGACAGGCTGGAAGACTATCTTGCTTGGAAACAGGTGAGCATTTGCAACAGTTGTAGAAAAATCTACCTCAATGAATTCCATCTGAGCCATGCGAGCATGGAAGCGTGAAAGTTTAAATGACGATGATGATATAATTGTACAACGTAAAAATGAACAGTCCTGGGTGTAGAGTAAGAATTAAATAAAGGATAACACTGAACAAACTCAAGAATATTATTTAACTCAAGTTTCATCATTTGAATCTTCAGAAATAGGATGCTTTTTTTTTGGAGGATCCTTTTATTTAGACATTTTATTTAGACATACTCACAC
This sequence comes from Octopus bimaculoides, assembly GCF_001194135.2. Lineage (NCBI taxonomy): Eukaryota > Metazoa > Mollusca > Cephalopoda > Octopoda > Octopodidae > Octopus > Octopus bimaculoides. Next base: position 12,634,430 of record NC_069006.1, on the reverse strand, counting down.
ACACACACACATACACACACACATACATACACACACACACACACGTATGTGTGTGTGTGTGTGTGTGTGTGTATGTGAGAGAGAGAGAGAGATGTTTTGATGTTCATTGTATGAAGAGAGACAAGAAGGAGGATGCAGAAAGATTTAGAGATGGATAGACAAACACATAAGCACAGACAGACATATAGACAGACACACAGACACACAGATAGACAGATAGACACAGACATACAGACAGACATATAGATAGACACAGACATAGATATACAGACAGACATATAGACACAGACATATAGACAAACAGACAGACAGACACAGACATACAGACACAGATAGACAGACATACATACACAGACATAGACACAGATAGACAGACATACAGATAGACAGACATACAGACAGACAGACATATAGACAGACAGACATATAGACAAACAGAAATATAGACAGACAGACAGACATATAGACAGACAAACAGACAGACATGTAGACAGACATATAGATAGACAGACATATAGATAGACTGACAGATTGACATAGATAGAGAGAAAGGTTGGAGAAATAGCAGTTTTTAGCTGTCATCTAAGTTAATTTAATTGTTAAAGATCCATTTACATAGTGGAAGAGGGAATTTCCAGAAATATTTGTCGTCATCAAATGGTATTTTCATTTCCTAGAATTTTCTCACTAACAGGAAACCTGAATATTGACACCTACCCCACCCCCAACATTCCACTATAATATAACTCCACCTTCCATCAAGACTTACACACACACACACACACATACACATACACACACCCACAGAATTACATCACACACATTTATCTCCACCACAACACAATGTTTACAACACAAACACCAGAACCACACACACAACACAAACATGCATATTGACACCACACACACACACACACACATTTACCACCACAACAACAATATACAGACACACACACAAAATGATTTTCATAATGTCACATGAAACAATTAGATGTCAATGCTTGTTCTTTGGTTTTTACCATTTTATATGGAGAGAGAGAGAGAGAGTGACAAGTGTGCGTGTGTTTGTCACATACACACACATACATGTACATTTGTATATGTAAGTGGACAGTACATTATATATACAGATTATATACATATACATATAGAGATTATTTATGGGTTCCTTTCGAGCACTGAGCCTCACAGAGGCAACAACTAAGACCTTTGGCATTATGTCATGCCCAGGAAGAAGATCCGTCAAGCAGAGCAAAATTGCAGTCATGGCAGATACTGGTGTTATGCAAATTGGTACCTGTACCAGTGGTATGTAAACACACCTCGGTGTCATACAAATGGCACCTGTGCCAGTAACACGTAAAAGCATCCATTACACTCTCAGAGTGGTTGGGGATCTTTTTGGTTTGACGGGCAACACTTGTTTTCTTAACGAAACACTTTCAAACTTGGGATACTGGTAGAATGTGTCATATAAAACATCTTTTACTCTCAGCCTTCTTAACAAAAATTTCTATATTGCAAGTTATTTCATGTTAAAGTTGTCATATTTCTGTAATTTCAACCAATCACTGACATCTATTCAGCTGAATACAGTTACTGCTGTTTTTGTAAACAATAATTTTTGCCGGTGTCAAGATCGTTATTCCCTGGTAATTATATCGTTATTCCCTAGTAAGGGTTTAGCGTTTTAAGGTTATGGCAAAAATAATCACAACCCTAACCCTAAAACTAACCCTAACTCTAAAACCTGAACCCTAACCCTAAAGCTAAAACCAGTACAAACACATGAACGATGTTATAAATAACAGTACCGCTGATAGTTGTTGTTGACAAACAACGGCACTAATTTTATTCAAGGGAAAAGATCCCATTATACTGCACAACGTGTGGTGTTCACAATTCACAGCAGTAATTGTTTTCACCTCAATAGACGTCAGTGATTGGTTGAAATTATCGAAATACGACAATTTTTGGATCTTTTTTAAAACGGGGGCCACATTTTTCATTAACGAAA
>NC_069006.1:12624887-12632356 GCF_001194135.2 Octopus bimaculoides | reverse complement strand
CAACCCTAACCCTAAAACTAACCCTAACTCTAAAACCTGAACCCTAACCCTAAAGCTAAAACCAGTACAAACACATGAACGATGTTATAAATAACAGTACCGCTGATAGTTGTTGTTGACAAACAACGGCACTAATTTTATTCAAGGGAAAAGATCCCATTATACTGCACAACGTGTGGTGTTCACAATTCACAGCAGTAATTGTTTTCACCTCAATAGACGTCAGTGATTGGTTGAAATTATCGAAATAAGACAATTTTTTACATGAAATAAATTCGAATACAAAAATATTTTTCTGTTCTATAACACAAAATAGATAAGTATACGAAGTTTGAAAGTCTTTCGGTACCAAAAACACTACGTAAAACATTAATGAAAAATGTGGCCCCCGTTTTAAAAAAGATCCCAATTTTTTACATGAAATAACTTTGAGTACAAAAACTTTTATCTGTTCTATAACACAAAATATACAAGTATACGAAGTTTGAAAGTGTTTCGGTACCAAAAACACTACATAAAACATAAATGAAAAGTGGTGCCCGTCAATTCAGAAAGATCCGTGGTTGGTGTTAGGAAGGGCATCCAGCTTTAGAAAACAATGTCAAATCAGACTGGAGTCTGGTGCAGCCTTCCAGTGTGCCTGCCCAGTCAAACCATCCAACCCATGCCAACATGGACAACAGACATTAAATGACAATGATAATACAGATTATTTATACACACACACACACACACACAGATGCTACTTTTAGATAAATAGATTAACTGTGTCTTCAATGAGGGGGGGTCTGAGTCATTCAGTGTAAAATATTTGGTCAATAACAGTACAACAGCTGGACATGTTACTTAGTACACCAACATGGCCAGCTGTTGGACTATACACCATGTCCATCTGCTGTTCTGTCCCCAACATGTCCAACCAGCCAACTGTCATCCTGTACACCAGCACATCCATCTGTCTTGTCTGTGTCCTGTACGCTAACATATCCGTCTGTGTGTGTGTGTGTGTGTGTGTGTGTGTGTGTGTGTGTGTGTGTGTATGTGTGTGTGTGTGTGTATGTGTGTGTGTGTGTGTATGTGTGCGTGAATATTTTAATTCTATTGTACTTTAATTTATTGTATGTTATAGTAGGTTTTAAAATGCTTATATGATAAGATTAGTATTTTGGATAAAACTTTCTATGTGCACTCCAGAAAATAAGGTTGTCCTGAAATTGAAGCTGTGGTCCTCTTGGTAAAATCTCAAATTTGTAATAATAATAATATATATATATATATATATATATATATATATATATATATATCCTGTTCTTACCACATTACTGTTGAGATGCAGTCATTGATGTAGTTGATGTTAAAATTATGAAAAACTTTAGTAAAATAACTCATTATTAAGCTGGTGTTTGGAACATTAATACGGAATTTAGATGGAAGGTTTTAATTTATATCACTTTAGACCAGAAAGTCTGTATCATGAAACCAGAGGTGGTCTCAAGTGAGTTTGCTATCAAAAGAATTACTACTTCAAATGTTCTTTTGTCAATATTTGAAGTGACTTTGGACATTAACTGTGCTGTAGCTTACTGTGATTAACTCACAGAGTTGATAAGCCAGTGGATGTCAAATGTTTTATCGGGTTCCAGGCAACTAACCATTCAAATAATAATAATCCTTATTTTGGCACAAGGCCAACAATCATAATAATCCTATCGTATAGGGCTCAGCCGCAACATTATAACTCATTAGAAAACAGGAAAAAGGATGGCAGAAAGCAGTGCTAAGTGCAGTAAAGAAAGACAGCAATAAAGGCCAAAAGTACATGTAGAGTACAGAGGACAAAACACAAGCAGTAGAAAGCTGAACAAAGTGACATGGAGACGAAAGGGTGCAGAGGGACCCTTTTGGGAGCAGTGTTGGTGAATTTCGAAAAGCATGGCAGAATCATTAGCACACCAGACAAAATGCTTACATGCATTTCTTCCGACTATGTTCTGGGTTCAAATTCCACTGAGGTCAACTTTGCCTTTCATGATACATAAAAAAAGTACCAATTGAGTACTGGGTCTGACGTAATCAACAAGCACCCCCTCCCTAATTTCAGGCCTTGTGCCTATAATAGGATTATTTAACTCTTTAGCATTTAAACTGGCTATATCCAGTCCAAATATTCTGATTTTACGTTTAAACTGGTCCGATCCAGCCTCTCACACCTACCTGACAATGTTATTCCAAACACAATCAATCACATCATCAAAATCTTGAAGCTATGAGATAATGAATGTATGATTAATTAAAAACAGCATGAATAAATAAGCATTATATTTTACAGAGTAATCAGAATTCTAAAGGATTAAGGATACAGGGTCTTGGCAGTTAATAACTGGCATGGCTAGTTTTTATTCCATGTTCCAACAATTGTCAGCTTGAAAAATGTTTCTGAAAGTCATACATGGCGCTGTGTTTTTGTTTTATAAGCATATCTTTCTGGCACTTGTGCCCATGACATGTATAAGGATTTTCGAGCGAGATCGTTGCCAGTGCCCCTGGACTGGCTCTTGTGTAGGTGGCACATAAAATACACCATTTTGAGTGTGGCTGTTACCAGTACCGCCTGACTGGCCTTTGTGCTGGTGACACGTAAAAGCACCCACTACACTCTCGGAGTGGTTGGCATTAGGAAGGGCATCCAGCTGTAGAAACTCTGCCAAATCAGATTGGAGCCTGGTGTAGCCATCTGGTTTCACCAATCCTCAGTCAAATCGTCCAACCCATGCTAGCATGGAAAGCGGACGTTAAACGATGATGATGATGATGATGATGATCTACAGGTGATACAGATATTGAGCCAATATGGGAAACCTGTACATACTAGCTTGACCTGGTAGAAATAGCAGCCAAATTTGTCTCATCACATTCTACTGTCTTATAATAATAATAAAAATGATAATAATCCTTTCTATTATAAGCACAAGGCCTGAAATTTTAGGGGAGGGGACTAGTTGATTACATCAACACCCCAGTACTCAACTGGTATTCATTTTATTGACTCTGAAAGATGAAAGGCAATGTCAACTTTGGCAGAATTTGAACTTGGAGTATAAAGACAAACGAGGGGTTTCTAAGCATTTTGTCCAGCATGCTAAAGATTCTGCCAGTTCACTGCCTTAATAATAATAATAATAATAATAATAATAATAATTCTTTCTACTATAGGCACATTTGGAGGGGAGGAGGTAAGTTGATTCCATTGACCCCCAAAAGGATGAAAGGCAAAGCTGACCTTGGTGGAATATGAACTCAGAATGTAAAGATAGATAAAATACTTAGCAGTATTTTGTCTGGTGTACTAATGATTTAGCCAGCTTGCCACAACAATAATAGTGAACTTTATAGTATACAGGACCCAGGCATGCTATTGGGAAAGGGTAAAAGAGGGGACAGAAAGCAGACATACAAGTCAAGAAAGAAAAGAACAAGAATGAAAGTTAGAAGTACATGATGCATAATATACAAAAATAGAGGAAACGGAACAGTAAAAGGGTTGTAAAAAGAAAAAGATGCATATGTATGTTAAGAGGAGTGTTGGCAAATTTAGGGAAACAGGGTATCTTTGAAGAATGCAGTGTCCTGACAGCTAACAACTGGTACAGGTAGTTTATTCCATGCTTCAGTAATTCTGAACACAAAAAAAGTAAACAGTGTAGCTCTTAAGCAGATGAGACCACGGTTAATGGGTTGAGCTGGATTTGAAAGTTGAGGCTTCAATTGCTCATTTGACCAACACTAATCCATAGGTTTATTGAATCAGACCTGACTAAAAGGAGGAGGAGGAGGACTGGGTACCACTGCTAACTAACATGAACAAAACAACATGTAAATGTACAAGTTTACAAACTTATACAACCCATGCTAAGATGGATACATAATGAGAAGAAACGAGCATTGTGTAGTAGACAGACAGGCAGGCATTGATGGTGATTGCACAATATAATGTATATTAATTGTGATAATAATGAATAGAGAGAGATGATGAACATTTAGGATCTGAGGAGAGATTAAACCAGATTAAACCAGATTTTATGGATATAGGTCAGTTATTGATTACTTCAGTTAGATTCATAGTAGTTGCCTCATGGTGTGGGTGAGTGGCCTTGTGGTGTGGGTGGATGGTAGGTCATTCTCAGGAAATGGTTGCTGCAATTTAGTTTCCTTCATGATGAAATTGCTTTTGAAAATAAGGCATAAATGCCACAACTTCCGAATACTGAAATATATATTTCACATTTGATATATTTGCACTACCTAGGAAGTGTAAGTGTGTGTGCATGTGCATATATGTGTGCATGTATGTGCATGCATGTGTGTCTATGTGCATATGTGTGTGTGTATGGTTGCAGGCATAGTTTGTGTGTGTGCATGTATGATTGTATGTATGGTTGCATGTGCACATGTGTGTGTGTAGTTCTGTATGTGTAATTGCATGTGTGTGTGTGTGTGTGTGTAAGGGATTGCATGCATACAACTATGTGTGATTACATGTATGAATCTGCACATGTGCACTGGATTGTATGCAACAGCAATTGTATGTATGATTGCATATGTGTGCATGAGTTAGCATGTGTGGCTGTGTGCACCTCTGTATGATTGTGCGTTTCCTCTGTTACATTAGCTTTGCATGTCTATATCAGTTTTTTCTTTATGTGGGAACAATCTCCCTTTTACAGCTGGTTGCCTTTCTAGCAAACCAGCCAGCCAGCCAACCAACCACAACCAAAGTTACCATGGTTACAAAGGTGTAGAACTACAGGAAGTGGGAGGTCCTTATGTCATGGTTCAATTTGCTAGAAATAGCAGCTAAATTTCCCTCAAATTTCAGCCGACTTAAATATCAGAAACAGCAAACAGTATATCAGATAATGTAATCGTGGGGTCAATTCCTTTACTGGGTGGTGTGTAGTACCCTTAAAGGACAAGGCACTTCATTTCATATTGCTCCAGTCTACTCAGCTGTAGGGTACCAGCTGAGTGCTGGTACAGCACCCTCTCTCTCTGCTTTCAGCTGCCATATCCTGAATGTACCACAAGGTCAAGGGTAAATGGGGTGAGGGGGTGTCTATGTCACCTTATGACAACCTAAGCACCTTAAACAATGAAAGTGGGGTACAAACTACTAAGTCATATTCACTTTTGAGTGACAGCTAAGTCCTGTATTTATTTGAGTTTACAGTATGTATAGAGTTTATTTATACAGATGTACAATATGTATACACTAGTTGTAAGTTTATATAAATAAACAGTATATGTATACTGGTATTAGTACATGTTCTATACATATACACACACACACACACACACACACACACATATATATATATAGATAGATAGATAGATAGATACATACATATAAAATATATATATTACAGTTTTATTATATAAATACATAGTATATATACACTAGTATATTTATATAAATGTACTACATGTATATATATACATTACAATATACAGTATATATACACTAGTTGTATATTTATATAAATATACTGTCCAACCCATGCCAGCATTTAAAACGAATGTTAAATGATGATGATGTACAACAGATACACTATACACACTAATCATTGTATGTCAATATAAAAAAATGTGTGTGTGAGTGTGTGTGCACACACACATTACATATATGTACACACACAAACACACACATATTCCAGTACAATTTGTATTGTTGAAACACTGTTGCACACAAACACACTCACACTTTAATAAGACAATCTCTACTGCTGAAATATTGTGTGGAAAACTTTAAAGTTAGAATTACATTGTTATTAATGACATTTATCAAAAGAAGGCTAATTTTACACTGACACACACACACACACACACACACTTACATACACACCTATGAACTCGTAGAGACATATTAGAAAGAAGGAGTATATTAATACTAAAACCACAGCAAATAGGAAGAATTTTCATGAGAGAGAGAGAGAGAGAGAGAGAGAGAGAGAAAGAGAGAGAGAGAGAGAGAGAGAGAGAAGGGGGTGTTATTGTGTTAGTTCCTGTAATTAGATTTCGGTTGCAAGATATTAGTACAACCACACACACACACATAATATTGAGTATGAGATATAACCTTGAAATGGGGGGACAGATGGATGGGAGGGAGGTGGAGGGACATTCTTGGAAAGTGATAGAGGGGTAGTAGTGATGGTGGCAGTGGTAGGATGATAGTGTTTAGCTCTGGATGAGCCCTGCTCCAGCAGAAGAGGAAAGTTTGCTGTCTGTGACCATCCTGTCTTTTAGTCACTCACACAGCACATTCTATGGCCACATTATCTCGAATGTCTTTTTTTTAGCTTTAAAAAACAAAACAAAACAAAACAAAAAAAAAACAATTTTAATGGAGATTTAGCTACTGTTTCTAGCAAATAGTGACTCGTCAGAATTTCACTTTGATGATGCCAGTTACTAGACCTTTCAGTTTAGTGTAAGAAAATGGTAAAGGAAACAGGATAGACATGTGGTTAAGAAGCATAGTTTTCAATGATGTGGATTGAAGTTCAATCCCACCATACATAACAAGGGATGTCTTCTACTCTAGTCTCAGGTTGACCAATGCCCCATGAGTGGGACTTAGTGGAAAGAAACTATGCCAAAGACCCACACAGTCACACCAGACAGTGTAAACTTGTGTGTTAAGCTACATCCTTTACATCAAAATACAGTCATTCAATAACTGGATATCATCATCATCATCATTTTAATGTCCACTTTTCTAATGCTTGCATGGGTCAGACGGAACTTGTAGAGTCAACATTTCTATGGCTGGATGTTCCTCATGTCACCAGTTTCTCCAAGCAAGGTAATATTTCCCCATGGCCAGGCAGGCTTCTCATGGAACATTGAAACCAAACAGCACTGCGTGTATGATGCTAATGCTTGTTTACAACATCATGTGCTGTCAAGACAAGAGTACGCAAACACACACAAACACATACCATCGTCAATTAACATTTGTTTTCCATGCTGGCATAGGTTGGATGGCTTGACAGGTGCTGGCAAGGCCAAGGGCCACACCAGGTTCCATAGTCTGTTTTGACTTGGTTTCTACAGCAGGATGCCCTTCCTGATGCCAAACTGTTTAAAGAATGTACTGGGAGCTTTGTACACGGCACCATCACCAATGCTTCTTATGTGGCATCAGCACCAGTGCTTTTTATGTGGCACCTTGGTTTTAGGACATCAATTCTGTTGTGGTGGGCAGGTCTTCTTGAGTACAGAAATGCACAACATATCTTAGTCACTGGCATTGACATAATCAAAAACATTTGGAAGCAGTGCCCCAGTGTGGCCACAGACCAATTATTAAACCCATTAAGGGAATAAAGTAAACAAATAGGCGCAGGAGTGGCTGTGTGGTAAGTAGCTTGCTTACCAACCACATGGTTCCGGGTTCATTCCCACTGCGT
>NC_069006.1:12623437-12624737 GCF_001194135.2 Octopus bimaculoides | reverse complement strand
TATATATATATATATATGTTTGTGTGTATGTGTGTCTGTGTTTGTCCTCCTAACATCGCTTGACAACCGATGGTGGTGTGTTTATGTCCCCGTAACTTAGCGGTTCGGCAAAAAGAGAACGATAGAATAAGTACAAAGCAACCAAAGAATAAGTCCTGGGGTCGATTTACTCGACTAAAGGCGGTGCTCCAGCATGGCCACAGTCAAATGACTGAAACAAGTAAAAGAGTAAATACAAGGAACTTGTCTTCATCTAAATGCCACAACTTCACATTCACCTTTCTTCCTTTGGGCTAATTGTACTTGAATCCCTCACTCAGCATTTCTATGATTGTGAGATGTTCAAGGAATGACCATCCTATCTTTCGATATTCAGATAATGTATTTAGGATTATATTATACAATGTGTCCTCCTTTTTTGCAGAATGGTAAAGAATTTTGACTGCTATTTCTAGCTAGCACCTAGTCTCTCCCTCATCACATGGAATATATGTATGATTCCGTAAATGTCTGGGACAGCTGTTACTATGGCAACAACAGACAGCTCATTGTGTATGTTTCATATCTCATCATCATGTGAAAGTTATTGGAAGAGGGAGCAGGGAGGTATGTGATAGGGGTGGGGATGATGCAGTATGGGTTGTGTCTACAGAGAGTGGAATGGTTGTAATAGGAGTCTTGATGGAAGGATAGGATGTGAGGATGTGCACACACATACACTTGCATGTTTGTATGCATGCACACACACACACACACACACACACACATATATATATACAAACACATACACATATATATCTACATATATATATATATATATATAATTAATAAATTATAGGGTAGCAAAAAAAATTTTAGAAATTTTATTTACCACCAGTGGTCTAGCGAGAGTAAAAAAACAGTCAATAGACTATGTATTATTCATTTAAAATGCAGAGATGCCTATAATAGGACATCTACTCGCTAGAAATAGCAGCAAAAGACTACTTATTTTTCATTTCCTTTCGAAATTATCCCTAATTTTTGTGGTATGTAGTCTTTTGCTGCTATTTCTAGCGAGTAGATGTCCTATTATAGGCATCGCTGCATTTTAAATGAATATATATATATATATATATATATATATATATATATATATATATATATACAAACACATACACATATATCTACACACACATACACACATATATATATGTACAAACGCATACACATATATATCTACATATATATATATATATATATATATATATATACAAACACATACATATCTATCTATCTCTATATATATATATATATAAAC
>NC_069006.1:12614084-12620615 GCF_001194135.2 Octopus bimaculoides | reverse complement strand
TATATATATATATATATATATATATATATATATATATATACATACACATAACCCACCCCCACCTCATGCACAGAGACACACACCAGCAATATGCATAAATGTATCTACATACATAAAAACAACATGCTATCCAACTGCATATATATAAACGTTCTTGTACATACATAAATTATAGGAGACTATAGCAAATGTTCTCCTATATCTCAATCAGGTGTGTGTGTGTGTGCACGAACCTCTTAAGCCTTATATATCTTCATTTGGAAGATACCTACAGAAAATAAGCAGTCTGCCCCACCCACAATTTCCACAAGTTAACATTTTACTAACTTGTATGGTGTCTCTTTAACTTCCTATCTGGATATGTAGGGCAACACCCCTACTTCTAAAACATTTAGGAAAGAACAACAAAGACCCCCAAGAGAAAAAGGGATTTTGTAGGGGATTTTTCTGGTAAAAACAGTTGTTCTGTTGCTTATGAGTCGGATAAAAACACAGATTCTCTTAATTAGAGTTGAGACTTTTTATGTGGTTACTCACCCTGCAAAAAATAACAGTCACATTTCATTTACATCATACCCGTACTGTCTCACCACTTCCAAATGGCAGCATACACTGGGTAATTAATGCCATTAGAAGTGGTTATGGTAAGAATGCCTCTAATCCAAGATCTGATTGATCATAATTGACCTGGTATTAACAAAAATTTCTACATGAAAATGTGTACATGTTTGTATGTGTACATGTACGCGGGTGCATGTGCGTTTGTGGTGGAATCATATACAAAGAATATAAGGATTTATGAAAAGAAATAACGAAAATGTGCAATACTAACGTGGAGTCAAAACGTCATTTCCTGCAGTTCACATAAAATGGAAGGAAGGTTATATTCTAGAATGTAAGGGATCGTATGAAAAGAACATGTGTAGGAAATAATGAAAAGGGTATCACAGTAGTGACCTGGGGGTTATATAGTTCCTAAAGTCAATATGAGTCCTTGGTAGGAAGAGAGACCATCACGGCAGCTGCTTCACCTACCAAACACCCTACTGTTTTTTAAAATGAGGAGAGTGTATATATAAGTCAGGGAGAGAGATTCTATGTTGTCAGTGAAGCCTTTCAATGTAGCAGCCAAACAGATTTCCCCTTCCCCTAGTTTTTAGAAGAGGGAGCACCCAGGAGACAATGAGAGCCTTTTCATGAAGTCACTCAACTTGATCATCTGTTAGCAAGCAAATTACCCAGTCAAATGAAGCATCCTGCTGGTTTTCAAATTAGGGATTTCACTTGTAGATTTGTGTCTACAATAAAGAAGAGATTGTGCATCGCCACTGTTAAAAATCATTTGTTGAACTTGGCGACATCTCAGCAGCTACACACAAAAGGGTCTGTTGGAGATACTTGCAACAACAGCCAAAGCCCAAAATGTACATCTGATGTTAAATAAACAAATTTTAGGGACCTAAAAGGGGGGGGGGGGAAAGGGACAATTAAGAGAGAGAAGGAATGAAAAGAACTTAGCCTTACCTCATTACTCTGTAAAGAATAAATGTAATTCCATAGTTTTACGTAACTAAATACAAGGGGCGTTTCCTACCTATACATAGTGCCTATGTGCATGGATATTTGACTATATATAGCTTACTTCATTTTATGGTACATGTGCATATATATACATGTATATATATATATACATACATACATATATACACATATATATATATATATACACATATATATACATACATGTACACATATGCAGCTTACATCATCATTTTTATGTCTGCGTTTCTCAGCTTACATGGGTTGGGCAGGTCTACTCCAGTACAACATCACACCACTAACTTCTGGCCATTTGTGTTCTTCATGAGGTTTGGCCTCTTAAGATCAGTTTCCCTCCACTCTAATCAAGGTCTTCCATGGTCTTCATTTAAAACGCAAAGTGATCCAAGCAGGTTTCTTCCATTCGGATCACTTGGTATCCTCCATACACATCACTTGTGTGTATCTGCACAGTCCTCCCTGGCAAGATTCCTCTCCTACCAAGTTGTTCTCTTAGCTTAATTGTACTTCACTAACATTACATATCTAAAAGACCTTGGCTAGTGTCATTTCTATCCAATCTTCACATACTCTTCACATCCAAAGCTCATGTCTTACTTCCACGTAACAATGCACTTCATCTGGAAGCAACATACAATCTGCCCCTCACATACACACAGACAGACAGACACAAACACTCTCTCTCTCTCTCTCTGACCTTTTGTTGCAAGCCAAGATAACAACCCCCTCGACTATTCCATCCTCTTTTAGCTCAGAATTTTCCCAGTAGCAGCCCCCTAAGAACTTCTGAGCGTTGGTGGCATTTGTCCCCTTCCTGGCACAAACGTAACCCCTTAGTATTCAGATTATTCTGTCAAATAATCACATTATTTGGGGTTATACAGCATCTTGTAGCTATGAGGTTTTGGTGATGTGATTGTTTATTTATAGAATGACATTGTACGTGTGAGAGGTCAGATCTGGCCAGTTTGAACCGGATATGGCTGGTTTAAATGCTAAACAGTTAAACCTCCTCCAAACCTCTTTTCTTAAACAGTTGTAGTGTAAGTTTCTCTTACTTTCATACCTTGGTCCATTATTTGGATGTCTTTGCAGCTGCACCTTTCTAGAGAATCTTTGTTATCCTTGCAGCAGCTGATGGCGATATACTGCAATGATATTCATTGAGTGGAACACAACCATTATCTGCAGTCAGTCGTCATGATTAAGATTCCATGGCTTTGGCATGACTTGATAAGCTTTCTCCATACTGGTTGGGTTTTGCTCAAGTTTGCCATTTATTATAATCAATTCCCTTCCACTTCATATTACTTTTTGCAGTAACTTTAAATCTCGGTCAAAGTCTTTCATGGTTTCTTTTTGCCTTGCATAATTGAGAGGAATGGATTTGTCCCGGAAGTCTGTTGTTGCCCATCCTGTGTATGTAACTCAACCAACATAAATTTCTAGCAATGAGGATTTCCATACTACCTAATTAACTATGCAAGTAATAGAATGAGAATTGGGTACAGCTGTTTGAGCAGAGACGATTTGGCACAGCTGACCAGAAATCTGGCCTGTTTTGGTGACAGTACTTTTAGGCTAACACACTTGTGTGGACACAAAAATATACATATACAGAGAGGGGGAAAGATAGAAAGAGGGAGGAAGAGAGAGGGGGAGAGGAAAGAGACATTGCAATTTATTAATTGAATACAAATGACAAACACTTTCCATCTCCTCATACATATTAAGAGAAATACACTCACACTGATATAAACAGAGAGAGGGGGAGAGAGAAAATGAGAGGGAGGAAACAAGAGGAACTTTAAAATGCCCGATGCCAAATAAGTCAACATTGAATCAGTAATGCCAAATAGGCAGTGCCAAAATGTCTCAAACTCTGCAAGTAATTAGCATGTTGCCTACTTGATGGGATATTTTTGGCATCATCCCAGCAACTATCCCTGATGGTCCAGTTACTTTCTCTGCCTTTCTATCCTTCATTACTCTCAACTGCAGAGCTGTTAACTCCAGTCGCTGGTTAATCTGTTGCTGCTACTAAAGCAGTGTTTGTCAACCATTTTTTGCCCATGGACCCCTTTAATTCCTATTTTACTAGGATGGAAACTCATAACCAGTTGACATTTAAAAACCTCTATTATGTTTTTATAATCAAATATCATTAAAAATTCTAAAAATATTTTGTGCATTGTAGAAGTCTAACTAATTTATTACATGTACCATATCGTGGTTCACCTATCGAGGTTTATTAATTAAGCTTGTCGATTCCTCTGATGTTGTTTTGCATTTATAATAAATATATACAAATTATAAAAATAATAAAAAATATACAGTACAGTACTGTTTCTACTTCGCAGATTTTCACCTATCGCTAGGGATTTTGGAATGTAACACCCGCGATAGTCAACAGATTACTGTAAATTTAAACAGCAAAATCCTTTAATGCCCGTTTTCAATGCTGGCATGGGTTGGACAGTTTGAGTGGAGATGGCAAGCTGGAGAGCTCCACCAGACTCCAGTCTGATTTGGCTTGGTTTCTGCAGATGGATGCCCTTCCTAACACCAACTACTTTACAGTATGTGCTGGGTGATTTTAATGTGGCACCACATGAATGCTTTCATGTGAGACCGGCACAGGATTCTTTCAGGTCAATCCTCCTCACCAGAGGGAGCAGCCTTAATAGTTCTGCTGTGTAGGATGGGTCTTCTTGAGTACAGCAAAAGGTGCCAACCCTTTCTCTCTCACCCATGCAAGCCTCTCCTTTAGTAACAATTCTCAGAATCATTGTCTTGTTTTTCTCCCCCAGCATCAGTTAACCTCAGTGCACTGAGAAGGCAGTATATATATCTTGCTTACCAACCACAAGGTTCCGGGTTCAGTCCCACTGTGTGGCACCTTGGGCAAGTGTCTTCTATTATAGCCTCAGGCCGACCAAAGCCTTGTGAGTGGATTTGGTAGACAGAAACTGAAAGAAGCCTGTCGTATGTGTGTGTGTGTGTGTGTATGTGTGTGTGTGTGTGTATGTTTGTGTGTGTATATGAGTGTGTGTGTGTGTATGTGTGTGTGTGTGTGTGTGTGTGTGTGTGTGTCCATGCTTGTCCTCCCAACATCGCTTGACAACCGATGCTGGTGTGTTTATGTTCCCGTATCTTAGCGGTTCGGCAAAAGAGACCAATAGAATAAGTACTGGGCTTACAAAGAATAAGTCCTGGGGTCGATTAGCTCAACTGAAGGTGGTGCTCCAGCAAGGCCACGGTCAAATGACTGAAACAAGTAAAAGAATAAAAGAATATAAACATGCCATTTTCCCAACACTGTTATGGTTGATACTGACACACAGCATTACAAGAACATTTCTGATCCAATCACAGAGTTTTGGCAAACATTTTATTTTCAGACTCTCTCCCGATGCTACAAGTTAGTTGAGTGATATTCTCCCCCTTGCCCCTTTCCTTTCTTTCATCCCTCCCGGGTTAGTCCTATTGTTTCAGGTTCAGTCCCACAACATACCACCTTGAGGAAGTATTTTCTACAATAATTCTGGACTGCCAAAAGCTTTGTGATTGAATTTGGCAGACAAAGACAGAAAGAGGCCCATTGCAGATGTTGTTCATCATTGTTTCAACCTATGGAGAAATAGGTAAAATTGGAATGTTTGTATGTCTACTTTGTAGATTTACTTATACTGAGATACTCTGTGAACAGGGTTCCCTGTTGACAGACCCCTAATATTAAATAAAGTGTTCATCACAACATGTAAATTAGTAGCATCAGTACACTGGAGCTACTAAATTTGATGTGTATATAAACAGATTAGCTACATGTTTCTCTGGGATTGGTCAAGTGATGTAAACACTTCTGATGAGAACCCAACAAAGGTTGAAAATCAATTAAGACTCTTCATTATTTCTATCTACAGAAGATAATTTGGCATTTTTCATTTCATTTCAAAGTTTCAGCTCAGAGCTGCGGCCATGCTGATGCACCACCGTGTATGTTTATATTCTTTTATTATTTTACTTGTTTCAGTCATTTGACCATGGCCATGCTGGAGCACCACCTTTAGTCGAGCAAATCAACCTCAGGACTTATTCTTTGTAAGGCTAGTACTTATTCTATCAGTTTCTTTTGCCGAACTGCTAAGTTACGGGGACATAAACACACCAGCATCAGTTGTCAAGCGATGTTGGGGGGACAAACACAGACACACAAACATATACACACACATATATACACATACAGGGACATAAACACACCAGCGTTAGTTGTCAAGTGATGGCGACACACACACACACACACACACACATGCGACAGGCTTCTTTCAGTTTCTGTCAATCAAATCCACTCACAAGGCTTTGGTCAGTCCAAGGCTATAGAAGAAGACAGTTGTCCAAGGTGCCACACAGTGGGACTTGAACCTGGAACCATGTGGTTGGGAAATGAGCTTCTTACCGAACTGCCAGGAAATTTTGAACACAAGATACAGCAAGCCACTACAGAGAATCAAATTCTGTGCCACTCAAGCGCTCTGTACCATTATGCTAAGCTACCTCTGACAACAAATACCACCTTTTATAATGTTATATTATAACAATATAAAAGCTAAATAATAGCTTTTGGAATGTGAGCATATATATATATATAATTTTTCCATTCATAATTTTTTCATTCATATTTTTATTATTACGTTTGTAGAAATAAATAATCTTGTATTTTCTATTATTCAATAGATTTTTAATTATAATTAAATAAACGTCTTTAGCTTTAAATAGTATAGCTTTAACTATAACACCGGTTAAATATGTACTAATTTTATCTTCATTATTATTTTAAACTTAAACTTCGTTCAAATTGTATTTAAAACAATGATAATTTAAAACAATGATAATTTAAAACAATGATAATTTATGTAAGATGTTTTTTGTATATAATATACATGTTATTTATAATGGATGAAGGGATGATTA
>NC_069006.1:12610764-12613102 GCF_001194135.2 Octopus bimaculoides | reverse complement strand
GAGCGAGATCATTGCCAGTGCCTTTGGACTGGCTCTTGTGCAGGTGGCACATAAAATACACCATTTTGAACGTGGCTGTGGCCAGTACCGCCTGACTGGCCTTCGTGCCAGTGGCACGTAAAAGCACCCACTACACTCTCTGAGTGGTTGGCGTTAGGAAGGGCATCCAGCTGTAGAAACTCTGCCAAATTAGACTGGAGCCTGGTGTTGCCATCCGGTTTCACCAGTCCTCAGTCAAATCGTCCAACCCATGCTAGCATGGAAAGCGGACGTTAAACGATGATGATGATGATATATATATATATCAGGGACATGCTGCCTGGGTAGGCAAGGTAAGCAGTGCTTGCCCCGAATAAAATAAATCGATAGCAACATTTTCCTTTTATGGCAAAATATGCACCTAATTCAATAAAATTATGAAGGTTACACTGATTAGTATGCATAAAATGCAAAAGATTTTGTAGGCATAATTTGCCCTCGCTGTCCAATTTCAGTACTAAAACTACGTACAGTACTGCAGTAGTACATGTGCTGCATACATTCCTACAACCACGTTTTCTTTACACACTATAAAGGCAGAATTAATTCTCCCTTCAACTCAATCATGTGCCTGTGTTTCACTTTTTTTTTTTTTTGCGTTTTACTACATAAACGTCACCAACTGCCTACCCTGAGTAATTACTGATGGCACGTACCAGATATATATATATATATATATATATAAATTGTAAATGCAAAAATAAAAACAAAAACACAAAGGATTCTGCGGTACATGTGTTTCAAGCTTTATAGTTTTATAGTTGCTACATCAGTGTATAATTGACAATATAAAGCTATCTTCAGCCAAATATTTATGTATTCTCTCCCAAGAATTATATCACATAGGCGTTAAAGGAGGAAGAAAGATGAGATATAAGAGGTGAGGTTCCGTTTGGTATTTTGCATTGTACCATACCTCGTAGAATTCTTAATTTGATATATTTATACATAATTTTCTCGGTACTCCGGAATCCGTCCATACCTTGCCACAATTCAGTGTGTAGTGTTAAGTTGGTGGTTAAAAACAATACAATAAAAAAACATAACAAAAATGAAATAATAAAATAAAATAAAATAGGAATATAAAATACTAAGAAGAAAAAAAAAGAGAGAGTGAGGTTAAGTACATGTGTATTAGTGTAAGTTTGGGTATCCATAGGTTCATGTCTTGACATTGTAAAGAAACAAACATAACACAAAAATGGTGCTGTTGATTCAAAATCTATGAAATAATGTCCGGTTGTTGTGCTCTCCATGTTCAGAAGACATGTTCAGTTGCTTGGAAACTGGCAAGGGTTGGCAATAATAGAAAGGGTATCTGGACACAGAAAATCTGCTTCAGCAAATTCCGTTTGACCCATGCAAGCATGGAAAGGTGGATGTCAAATTGAGATTGTGTGTGTGTGTGTGTGTGTACACAGTACATATAATGAAGACAAGCAAAAGTTACAATACACACACACACACACACACACACATTCACCTACTTCTATATATGGTATATATATATATATATTTGGCTATATATAGCTTACTTCACTCTATGGTATATGTAACATAATAAAGGCGGCGCGAAATTTACAATAGACACCCACACACAAGTTCACCCCCTCTCACACATACATACACACATTGTATGTACGTGTGTGTGTGTGTGTGTGTGTGTGTGTGTGTGTGTGTGTGTGTGTGTGTGTGTGTGTGTGTGTGTGTGTGTGTGTGTGTGTGTGTGTGTGTGTGTATATATATATGTATCTATAGTAATCATATTTCCAAATGAGTTTTCAGTTGTCCCCTTTCTAACTATGAAAAGAAATTATCAGAGGAAGAAATCTCAGAACTGTGTATAAATGTGTGTGTGTGTATGTATACATGTATGTGAGTGTGTGTGTGTGGGGGGGGGTGAACATGTACATGAATGTATATGTTTGGTGTATACATGTGCAAGTTTGTGGGCATGTGTGTGCGTGTGCATACATCTAATGGTATGTATGGGACTGTGTATGTGTTTGTATGCTTGTGTGTATGTATTTATGAATATGTGATGTGTGTGTGTGTATCAGTGTATATAAGAATGTATGTGTGATGGACGAATGGAGAGAATAGTGGGAGAGAGGTGTGAATTATTCAACAAAAGCTGACATGATGATGATGGTGGTGGTGATAGAGCAGATCACCTCCCCCAAGGGAAACGAAAAGATGTGTGTGTGTAGACCCTCCCCATTCTCCGGCCCTACCCGACATCAGATCTATTACAGATGGAAGGTGCCATTTATGGCAAATTCCTAAGAGGGAACTCCCC
>NC_069006.1:12595397-12605210 GCF_001194135.2 Octopus bimaculoides | reverse complement strand
TGTGTGTGTGTGTGTGTGTGTGTGTTTGTGTTTGTCCCCCCAACATCACTTGACAACCGATGGTGTGTTGACGTCCCCGTAACTTAGCGGTTCGGCAAAAGAGATCGATAGAATAAGTACTAGGCTTCCAAAGAATAAGTCCTGGGGTCGATTTGCTCGACTAAAAGGCAGTGCTCCAGCATGGCCGCAGTCAAATAATGACTGAAACAAGTAAAATAGTGAAGACAAAAATTGTAAATTTACTTTAAACATTTCAAGTTAATGACTTCCCTGTACCTGATGAAATCACATTTTCTTTTAACAACCATTACTAGTTTTATTAGGTATAATATAATTGCTACTATAGGCAAAATTTAGTATGTTATGTTACCTCACTGCCCCGTAAAGCCTAATACCCCCTTGTCCAACGCCTCCTTGGTGGGAGTACTACCCATGTGAAAAACCTCTGATCTGATGATTTGTAATTATCTGATTATTAAAGTGGAAAAAAGAATATCAGAAACGTCGTTCGTAATTTTTTCATATATATTGAGAGGCTTCCCCACAGTTTCCACCTTTCAAATTCATTCACAAGGCACTGGTTAGCTCATAGTCACAAACTGTCTTCATTAACCAATCTTTAATGAAATCTTTAATTTACTTTGAGCTTTCAAGTTTTGTTTCCCTATCCCCCCATCTAAATTTATTTCTAGTTTCTCACTTTTCATCAACTAAGATTACTATTTACTATGACCTCCTATAATTGCCAAATCATAATTCTTCACACTATATTAGCGGTACCATTTGAAGATTGGTATCTTTGAAAGATAATCTTGCTACTTTTAATTCTCACCTGCTTGCTTGCTCTCTCTCTCACACACACACACCCCTCATTCTTTTCTGTCCCGAACATCTTAACAGACCATAATCCTTAACTCTCCAACATCGTCGAAAAAGTGTTTTACTTCCTGCCAGATCACAGCGTCAGTAATCTACAGATTTCTGCTCCATTCTCACTCACACACAAACAAAATCTTTCACACTCAGTTTTCCTCTCCCTTACCATACAATTTCTTTCTTACAGTTTTATCTCTTTCTCATACACACACACACACTTTCATATACAGATACACTTTTCTCTCAAATTCACATCTTCCCCTTCTTCTTCTTTATTTTGCACATAGTTTTTTTTCTTTCACACAGTTTTCTCTCTCACACACACACATTCATATATATATATATATATATATATGTGTGTATATATATATACATATATATATATATATATGTATATTCAGTTTTATCTCTCTCACGCACAATCTTTTCCCCCTGTTTTCTTTCTTTTTCATACATATCTTCAAGAATCTTCAAAAATAGTCCCCCACCACTCTCTCTCACGCATACAGCCAGGACAAGGCAACAAAGCATCCAGTAAGTGGTTACTCAACCTGCAAGAAATAGGAGCCACATCTCTCACATCATACTGCACTGTTAAGAAAAGGGAGAACATATTGTATAATATAACCCTTCGATAAGTAAAGAAAATGTTTTTTAAAAAAACCCAAAACAGGATACTTTTGTTTGGAACAGCTTTGAGATATAGGTCTGATCGATCAGAAAAAACCAGGGGTAAAATGAAGTGAGCAAGGGTAAAGTAGTGGGGAAAGAAATGGTGGAATTGAGAGGGAAGAGGTAGAATGGCACTGATGATGATGATGATAGCATGATGGTGGTGACAATAAGGAGGAGGGAAGAGGAGGAGAGGATGATGTCAACATAAGATGATGAGAGTGCTGCTGATGATGGTGATGTAAACTTTAAAGTATCAGATAACCAGTCTGGGCTAATTGGTTTAACAGGAGCCTCTTACCATCATCATCATCATCATCGTCGTCATCAGCTTGAAAACTTCTTTGAACTTGCTGACTGAACATGGCTTCATCTAAATACTAATGAGAGAGAAAGGGTTTAGCTGTTATCTAATCACTCAAGTGTGAAATGTGTGAATGGTACCAAGGAAAACAATTCAACCATAAAATGTAAAACATACTGAGGTAAACTCACCCAGCCATAAACTACTAGAAGTAGGTCCTGTGCCATACACCTGGTTATATACCTATCTATATTGCTAACCACTCAGCTGTGAAATAGTTCAGTCAAACAGGGAGCCTCTATGTGGTCAGCCCACTTGCTAGAAATAGCCCTCACTACCATTATAACAGTACCCATTTGATAGTGTAGCCCTAGATACATTGTCTAGGACAGCGATTCTCAACCAACTTTTTCCTACAGACCCCTTTGATTCATATTGTACTAGGGTGGACCTTATAACCATTTGAAGTTCTTAAAAATCCTATTATTATATTTTTATAATTAAATATTAGGAATTGTATTAAAAAATTGTTTTAATATTTTGAGTATTGTAAAAGTGTAATCAATTTATTGCACATAATTTTTAACAACAAAATCTTATATGGAACCTTCCAAGGGTCAAGTGGATTGCTGTTGAGAACCACTGGAATAGATGAAAAAACAAAAGATGGCAAAAAAGGTGCCAGGGTCATTGAATTTAATGCCTTTGATCCTAGGCATACTGCAACGGGACTGACCAAGGACTAAACAACAACAAGGGTGAAAGTATAACTGAGACCAAGAACTGATATCAAAAGGCGACAGGTCATTTGCAGTGGCTAGAGCAAATGTTGGACTTCCTGACTTTGTGGTCAATAATGCAACTGGTGATTGTAGCCACAGCACAACACCCTTGACCATGCAGCCAAAACAGCAACCTTGACCACATAGCCAAGACACCTTTGGCCATACAGCAACAAAACACTTGACCACATGATCACAACAGCAAACTTGATCCCACAACGCTGTAATACAATACAGCAATCCTGACCCCACAACACAGCACCTTTGACCATTCAGTTGTAATACAACACTTGACCACACAGCCACAACAGCAGTCTTGACCATACAATGAAAACACCCTTGACTCCTACAGTTACACCACTCTGAGTAATGCCCTTGCTTCCAGATATGACAGACAAGGTTATATGTCATCATATGTTGGTGTAAATGCAACAGACTTATGAACAAATATGTTCCAAACATGGCCATCCTGTCTTAGAGTGTGCATCTAGGACTACATTATTTGATGCTTTCTTCTTTTAAGACAAAGTGTGGCTTGGTGGTGGGGGGGATTTCACTGTAATTTCTAGCTGGTGGAGTGATTATTATAGAGCAGAGGTGGTGATTGCAAGTGTATAAAAACTGTTAGGGATGGGATATCTGTAATGAAATTTAACTTATAAGTCCGCATGCAATCACACACAGTAATGTTAATTCCTATAAACTGTACGCAGGTAAATTCTATTACACACAGTACATATGAAAATTCCATTGCACACAGTATATATGGAAATTCCCAAAGTATAAGAACACCAGAATTTGTTGGAAGTTTATAAAGAAACATTGAAGCTGCATGTTTTTGACTGCTTGATTCTGGAGATGGCGTAAAGTTCACACATACAGTACTGAACATACAGTACTAGGAGAGAACCCATTGTTGTATGCTTATCATGTCTTCTATCTTAAGAGTTGCTATTTTTGTCGTTACATTAAGTGATCATACACTAGAGGTAGATACATATAATTCATGAGAAGAAACTGGTTCAGCCCTGATCTTTTCAATGTTATTATTGAAACTTATTGAAAAAGGGTTGACAAAGCAAATAATATAGCCACATTTATAAATATTATTCATGGATAAATACTGCAGTTCATTTGCCTTTCCCAATGCATTTGCATTGGGCTATTTAAATCCAATACTGCTTCTGTTGCCTGTAACAGATTTTTATTCAGCCGAGTGGTTAATTGCAAAATCAGTGGTTTTTCAATCATTGTTTTACTCTATCAGCAGTGATTGATTTTAGTAGCATGTACCCACAGCTGGCAGTGGGTACATGCTACCAACAAAGTCCTATGAGGCATCTAGCATTCTCACCACTATTGTGTCCACAAGGGATATTACCTCTGGATAAATAGCGCACTTAATTTGCCTTTCATAATGTATCTGCTTTAAATATGATACATAGATGGCTAGTTTGATCTTATACTGCTTATACTATTGTATACAACATAATTACATAGCAAATGTTTTAATTTTGACTATAGAACAAAATCAAAAACATTATCTTCTGTTATGGTACAGGTATGTTGGTAAAGCTTATCTATACTTCTTGTACACATTTGTGGAAATTAGTTATTTTTAAAATCTTTAAGATTGTTAGATGTTTATAGAGAACTATGAAATACATAATTTCTTTTGAAATTGTATTTTTTATGAAGTATTGGAGTTTTTAGATGGTGTAAATCCACATAAGTAGAAGTGACAGTGCAGTCTAAAAAGAGAGAGGGAGCCTTTGAAAACAATAAACTTGTCACCTTTTCTACCTTATTATTTTTGTCTTTATGTCAAGAAGTCAACATATTCTGGTGATGACAGCTACATTGCCTACAAGAAAAACTAGTTCCTTTCTCCTTGCCTTTCCACTGTGACTATATTATTAAAATTAGGAAAAATGTGTTGAAAGAATAATGTATGAAACAAACAACTAAGGAACAAAACTGAAGACAATTACATTATTCTGCTATGACTATGTTAGTATTGTACTATAATTGTTATTTTTATAGAGAAAGGAGCATATGGCTGGACTCAAACCCTAAATCCCAACAAAAAGAGTATAACAGCCAACCCCAATGACATGTGGATTACAAAAATAAAAGCATTAATAGGAGCAGGCTTGGTCATGTGGTTAAGGGGCTCACTTTGCCAGTATGTGGTTTTGGGTTCAGTCAAGGTACAGTATTCTGGGCAAGTGTTTTACTGAAACCCCAAACCAACCAATACCTTGTGAGTGAACTTGCTAGATGGAAACTGTGAGGAAGTCAGTTGTGTGTGTGTGTGTGTGTGTGTGTGTGTGTGTATAAGTGTGCATATATTCGTGTTTGTCCCTGCCCACACTGCTGGTTTGTTTACATCCCCATAACTTAGCAGTTTGGCAAAGGCAACCAATAGAACAAGTGCCAAACTTTAATAAGTATTGGAATCAGTTTGCTCGATCAAACCCTTCAAGGTGGTGCCCCAGCATGGCTGCAGCCCAGTGACAAATGAGTAAAAGATTAAAAAAATACATATATATATATTTAACACAATTTCTTTTAAAATACTAATTAGTCAATTGTTTTATGAACAATATAAATTACGTAAATACTGTGTCTGAAAGAGATTAAGTCTGATTTCATTCCATAAGTGCAGAGATGGTGATGTGGTTCAGAAGTTCACTTCCTAACCACATGGTTTGAGGTTCAGTCTTAATGCACAGCTTCTTGGGCAAGTGCCTCCTCATATAGTCCCTGGCTTACCAAAGTCTAGTGAGTGGATTTCTTATAAAGAAACTTAACCCATTTGTTACCAACCCAGCTGAAACTAGCTCTGGCTCCGAGTACAAATGTCTTGTTTACGTAAGTTTTGAATTAAAATCTTCCACCAAACCTTAGTCACAATTTATGTTCCTAACACTAGCTGAATGATAACTAAGTTGTTTTACTAAATTCTTTGTTAGATTTAAAGTAATTGAAAGAAACACAAAGCAACTCAACAGAAATATAGTAACAAAAGGGTTAAAATATATGATAGAGAAACAATTCCAAACCCTTTTGATACCAACCCAGCTGAAACCATCTCTGGTTCTGTAGTACAAATGTCTTGTTTACAAAAGCTCTGATTTAAAATCTTCCATCAAACCTTAGTCACAATTTATGTTCCTAACACTAGGTAAATGATAGCTAAGTTAATTTACTAAATTCTTTGTTATATTTAAAATTAATTGAAAGAAACACAAAGCATCTCAGCAGAAATATGGTAACAAAAGGGTTAAAGAAAACCCAGTAATGCATACATGATCACTGCAACGCAATTTCAAGCAATGCCATCAGTTGATTCTCTTGACCATTTAGTATTTAAACTAGCCATATCCGGCCCAAATATTCAACCTGTTTTATGTTCAAACCAGCCAGATCTGGCCTATTACACCTGCCCTACAAAGTCATCTGAGAAAAATAAACAATCACATCATTGAAATCTCAGAGGTATGAGGCAATGTATGATCAATTCAAAACATTTGAATAAGTAAGCATTACATTTGACAGAGCAATCTAAATGCCAGAGGGTTAACCATGAGCAGCATGGATGTAACTTTTCAGTCCTTCTAGAGACCTACATTCTTTTGCAAAGATGATGAGTTCCTCTTGCAGCAGATGTTCAGAAAGTTTACCATTTATACTGACACGTACTTTCATTCCATCATGGAATTTTTCAGTGCATGTTTGCCTTTTTCAATTACAGCCAGCCATGGTAAATAATACATAATAGAGATGTAAAAAAAAATCATATATACATATCTCTTACTTGTTTCAGTCATTAGGCTGTGGCCATGCTGGGGTACAACCCTGAAGAATTTTAGTTGAACAAACTGACCCCAGTATCTACTTTTTTTTAAGCCTGGTACTTTTTCTGTCAGTTTCTTTTGCTGCACTATTAAGTTACTGGGACATAAACAAACCAACACTTAACGTTAATTGATGGTGGGAGGAACAAACACAGACACATATGAAGGGCTTCTTCCAGTTTCCATTTATCAAATCTACTCACAAGGCTTTTTTGGCCCAAAACTACAGTAAAGACACTTGCTCAAGGTGCCATGTAGTGGGACTAAACCCAGAACCATGTAGTTGGGAAGCAAATTTCTTACTACACAATCATGTCTGCACCTAGCTTATCTATATATATATATCATCATCATTATCGTTTAACGTCCGCTTTCCATGCTAGCATGGGTTGGACGATTTGACTGAGGACTGGTGAACCGGTACTGGCAACAGCCACGCTCAAAATGGTGTTTTTTACATGCCATCTGCACACACACACGTATGTATATGCAAGTGGATGCATTTGTTTACATCTGCAACCGCTTGTACAAAAGTGCTGTAGGCAATTTCTCATCAACAAATTAGAGAGCTTTGTGTCTTTGAAGTCATGTGGAATAAAAGATCCTTTACTTATAATACAGGTAAGGGTTAGTGCCAGGACAGGCATCTCTCTGTAAAACAATACCTCAAACAACATTCATCCAACCCATGCAAGCATGGAGAAACAGATGTAGAATTAAAGAACAAATAAACGCAGTTTATCTTCAATTGTCTTTGCAAATAAATAGTGTTTTAATAAATTATGTCTGATTTCACCCCATAGCTACATACATAGACCGTAACAAAATGGTATGTTATAAACACATTATTAATGAACTAGACAGTTTAGTTATATGCGTTGCATACTGGAAACATGAACCAGGTCACAAGAGCATAATGGACCAAGGTAGAGAATTGAAAATAAAAATACAAGTTTCTGGGTAAAGTGATGGTATTGTGCTAAATTTTTTTTCTAGTTTATACATTGTGCTGGGTAAAATGAAAAATTTAACGGTCATTTATTTTGTTAATAGAAATGGAACGATGGCTTCTACAGTGTGACATAATGGGACATATTTCTACATCATAAAGAAAAGAAATAACCATTATGATGTCCAAAACAAGTTTCTTTTATGTTAAATTTCTATAAATAGATATATTTCAAATATTCTCTTATTCATGAACCTTACAATTTGCATTTCTGATATGTCACCCAGTATAAACCAATGTTTGTAACTTTTTAACTCTTTTCTGATGTTTGTCATTATTCTTAATTCAAAGTTTGATCATTGCCTTTAAGAATATCCAACATTTTTGTTCCCATATTTCTCTTGAAATATACTACCTTTGTTTCCATTAATTTTGAAAATAACGAAGAGTCGTTTGAAGTTGAGCTGTTGCTACTTCACATTGAGAGGACAAAGTTCCAGTAGTACAGACATGTGATTAGAGTGTCACAGGAAAGAATCACAAGATGGATTCTTTAAGCAGAGACAACCAGCAAGAAACACAGATGTAAATCAAGAACAAGAGGGTTGGCTAATAGCCATAGTCTCAGTTGATTATATCTTGGGATCCAACCAGAAAGTGTAATGTTGGTTGCTTCTGAAAGGATTTTATAGGGGAGGTGTCTGAGGAATCTACTCCAACAACCCTCTCAGGAATAGTGGGCAGAGAAGACGGTTGGTTTTTACTTGGGTCATTTTAACCCTTTTATTACCACATTTCTCTTGAAACACACTTCCTTTGTTTTGATTTTGAAAATGATGTATTTAGTAAAATTATGAAATTTTGAAAGAAACTTTTGGCTTAGATCACTTTAACCCTTTTGTTACCATATTTCTCTTGAGATACACCAACTCAGCTTCAATTAATTTAGAAAAATAACGAGGAATTAAATAACGTTGTTATTAAGCTGATGCCATATACACTCACGATGTTGGCCTATATGTAAACCTTAATCCCTTAATCTTCACCTGTTGTGAAATGACAATATATCTTCACACAATATACCCTCCACCTACTCCTCACCATCCACACCACTGTTTTGTCAGGCAGGTGCATAGAGTTCAACAAAGACTTGAAACTTTCTGTGACTGTATTCCTTATGAAATGAATGGTTTTAATTCATTTAAAAAGTAATCAAGAATTAGGACAATTTAGTACAATAACTTTAATCAATCTTGTATATGGAATCTTGTATATTACAAAAGGTGTGTGTGTGTGAGAGAGAGAGAAAGAGAAAGGTACAGGTATGGTTGTGCAGTGAAGAAGCTTGTTTTAGGTTCAGCCCTATTGTATGGCAATTTTGGGAAAGTGTGTTTTTCTATAACACCAAGCAAAACAAAGCCTGTTAGTGGGTTGGCTGATAGAAACGGAAAGAAACCCATTGTGTATAAATGTGTGTGTGTGTGTGTGTGTGTGTATGCCTTGTCTTGACATTGTGTGACATTTGTAAATAAGTGTCATGATGATGCAAGTGGTATATTTTGTTTCCAATAAACAAGTCTGGCCATGGGAAAATATTTCTTTGCTTGGGAACAAGAGAGGATGGGCAACAGAAAAAGCTTTTAATTTTAATTAAAATTCCAGTTACTTCTACTGTCTTTTTTGCCCAGGGTTATTGATAACAATTATTTTCATTATTAAGAATTCAGTTTCAAATGAAATATTTCTTGATTTATCATGTCAGGGATGTTCGTGCCAACTTGGAATTTTTTAAATTCTCAAAGTGGAATATTACAAATTATTGGACAAGTTTGTTGGTCAATGCTGTAAGTGAATTATTGGCCAAGCTATTTGTTGGTTAACCTTTTAGCATTTAAACCAGTCATATCAGACCCAAATACTTGTTTTATGATTACGGCCATATCACGCTGAGAGCACTGGTTCTCGTCTGATCACCGAAGTTAAGCAACATCGAGCCTAGTGAGTACTTAGATGGGTGACCGCTTGGGAAACCTAGGTGCTGTAAGCATCCCAAACTTAGGTGGAGGCGCAATGGCCCAGTGGTTAGGGTAGCAGACTCGCGGTCATAGGATCCCGGTTTCGATTCCCAGACCAGGCGTTGTGAGTGTTTATTGAGCGAAAACACTTAAAGCTCCACGAGGCTCCGGCAGGGGATGGTGGCGAACCCTGCTGTACTCTTTCACCACAACTTTCTCTCACTCTTACTTCCTGTTTCTGTTGTGCCTGTAATTCAAAGGGTCAGCCTTGTCACACTGTGTCATGCTGAATATCCCCGAGAACTACGTTAAGGGTACACGTGTCTGTGGAGTGCTCAGCCACTTGCACGTTAAT
>NC_069006.1:12593763-12595193 GCF_001194135.2 Octopus bimaculoides | reverse complement strand
ATGTTCAAACCAGCCAGATCCAGCATCTCACACCTACCCTACAATGTCATTCTAAAAATAAACAATCACATCATTGAAATCTTGAAATTTTGAGATAATGCATGATTAATAAAAATTAAAAAAACGTGAATAACTATGCCTTACATTTGACAGAGTAATCTGAATGGTACAGGGTTAAGTAAGGGACAGATGCTCAGGAAATTCTTTGGCATTATGTTGTGCTTGTGAAGAAGACCAGTCAAGCCAAGAGAAATCATTCATGGCAGATATTGGTGTCACACAAATGGCACCCATGCTGGTGGCACGTAAAAACACCCATTACACTCTCAGAGTTGTTGGCATTAGAAAGGGCATCCAGCTGTAGAAAACCATGCCAAATCAGACTGGAGCCTGGTGCAGCCTTCCGGCTTACCAGCCCTGGTTAAACCGTCCAACTCATGCCAGCATGGACAACAGATGTTAAATGATGATGATGATGATGATGATGATGATGATGATGAAAATGAACTGGTCAATGTTGAATGGACATCATCTCTTCTGTTGTAGATTGCCCTCTTTATGGATACAGAAAGAGGATGAAGGATGTGGACAAGGCTAGCAGCCAATGTATTGTGAAATGGGTTTCAGAGTGGAATTGTAAATTGGGTTTCTAATACCATGTTACTGCTTCCGATTAAAGAGAGAGAAGAGGGGGTAGGGAGAGTGGGTGAAGAGAGACAGGAGAATGGGAGAAGTGGAGAGAAGGGGACAAAAGGAATGGGGAGAAGGGGACAAAAGGAATGGGGAGAGGGAGACAAAAGGAGTGGGGAGGGAGACAAAAGGAATGGGGAGAGGGAGACAAAAAGAGTGGGGAGAGGGAGACAAAAGGAATGGGGAGACGGAGACAAAAAGAGTGGGGAGAGGGAGACAAAAAGAGTGGGGAGAGGGAGACAAAAAGAGTGGGGAAAGGGAGACAAAAAGAGTGGGGAGAGTAGAAGAAAAAAGAGGGGGAGTGCAGGGAGAGAAAGGAGAAAAATGAGAAATAATATAAAGCAACCGATGTAGGTCACTGGTTAAAGAGTATTCTTAATCAGATTATTGATAACAGGATTTAAAATAAGAGCCACAGAACAATAGAATAAGTCTCTGGGATAACACACACACACACACACACACACATCTATACATATCCAAAAACACTATTTCATTTTTTTAACAGTTTCATTCAGAGTGCAGGTCATGCTGGAGTATCAACTTCAACAAAGGGTTGGAGGGGATGCAGGTCAATTATATTGATCGCCAGCACAAGTTGCATTCTGGTACTTATTTTATTGATCTTGTTTAGTCAAACCACTAAGTCAGAGTAGTAGAAGAGACTGAGGGGAGGAGGGAGAGGAGGTTCTGTGTGAATGCTAAACCAAGGTGTTAGAAGAAATATGTGATGGCAGGGC
>NC_069006.1:12585290-12592658 GCF_001194135.2 Octopus bimaculoides | reverse complement strand
ACCTGTTGCACACAGCCCGACTCAGCAACGCACCTGTTGCACACAGCCCGACTCAGCAACGCACCTGTTGCACACAGCTCGACTACGCAACGCACCTGTTGCACAGCCCGACTACGCAATGCACCTGTTGCACACAGCCCAATTCCGTGACGCACCTGTTGCACACAGCCCGACTCCGCGATGCACTGTTGCACACAGCCCGACTCCGCGACGCACTGTTGCACACAGCCCGACTCCGCGACTCACTGTTGCACACAGCCTGACTCCGCAACACACCTGTTGCACACAGCCCGACTCCACATCGCACTTGTTGCACACAGCCCGACTCCACATCGCACTTGTTGCACACAGCCTGACTCTGCAACACACCTGTTGCACATGGCCCGACTGTGACACGCCAATTCTGCAATACACTTGATTCACAGTCTAACACCATAGTACACCAGCTGATGTGTGTCCCAAGAACACAACATAACAGCTATGTAATCCAACAAGATAACGCACCAGCTATTATGTACTCTGACCACAACATTCTTAATATATAATCCAATACCACAACCGACACACCAGTTGTAGTTGTGTTTCCCAACACTATAAACACACCAGGTGTTCAAACACATTTCAGTTAAACAGATATGAACCACACCAGATTTCAGAGACATAAAATACAATATTAAAAATTAAAAAGAAGTTAAAAAGAAATAGATAATTTCAAAATATCTCTCAGAAGAATTCCATTAAAAATTCTTCCAGATTAGATTTGTTTTTTTATCAAATTTCTTGGGCATAAATTATGACAACTTCCATTCCTAAATATTAAAAATCCCTTTTCTTAGGATAAAAGCATTTTCTTAGAAGATAACATTTCCAATGGTAAGTAGAGTTACAAATGAAACAACAGTATGTCTTGCTGCCAGATGTATTTCTTGGGTAGATTTCAAAAACATTTGACATGTAGTGAGAATTTCTATTTTGGCTTTGGTTTTTGCAACATAGCCACAATATGATGGGAATTTTCTGATAAATGAAGGAGTTAAAGGGATTATGGACTAGTTTACATTTCATGAGGTAGAGGAAGGAACATTTAAAATACCTGCTTCAGGCTATATATATATATATATATATATATATATATAAATACACACAAACACACACACATTGAGCTTACCATATTTAGATAACAAACTTAAACTAGGATTTAATGGTTTACACCTACTCAAGTGTGTAGAAATAGGAAAAAAGAGGCTTTTTTAGATTTTTTTTTTTAATAAATGTCATAAGATATTTTTCTAATTAAAAGAAAACTCCAGTCTCTAGAGTTTTGTACCTCCTGCAATATGGAGGAAACATTTACATGCTTTGGAAAAAAGTAAAATTTTTGCACAATGTGCAGGTATGGTGTGTGATTGAGAAGCTCAATTTGCAACCATGTGGTTTTGAGTTCAATTCTATGTAACACCTTGGGCAGGTGTCTTTTACTATAGATCCAGGCTGACCAATGTGAATGTATTAGGGAGAGTGCGTGTGTGTTTGTGTGTGCATTAGTGTTTGTCCCCACTTGCCAATGTTGTTTTGTTTATATCCCTGGAACTTGGTGGTTTGCCAAAAGAGATCAAAAGAATCGGTATCAAGAACAAAACTTAAAAGTAAGAACTGGGATCCATTTGTATGGCTAAAACGCAGTGCCCCAGTATGGCCACAGTCCAATGACTAAAACAAGATAAAATGGAAATATAGTGAAATGAATCAACCTCAGTTTATTACAGGTACTAACAGTGTGTCTATGTGAAGGGACCATTGAGAGTAAAGTTGACTCCATGATACCAGCAACAGTGGAATTTCAGACAGAAGAGGGTAAATTTGATGAGGTAAACATTTACTCTGGAAAACATCCAAGACAACAACTGATTGATTCATAAACTCGATTGTTGCTCTCAGTCTCTTCCACGATTACTATAACAGCCTCTGCTCTGACTAGTTCCCATCGCCTTTTACATCTGCTGAACACATCATTAACTTCTCTCCTAAGCCACCACACTGAAGTACTTCCAGTCTTTCTTCAACCAAACAGCATTCCTCTGGAACTCCCTTCTTTTTCCAGTTGACACTGACCTACAAAAGGTTTAACTGAACACCAGGAGATAGTAAAACAAAGTTTGTTCTCAATATGAATTCTACAATAAGGTGGTGAGCTGGCAAAATCTTAATATTCTAAATTCAAATTTCACTGAGGTTGACTTTGCTTTTATGCTTTCACGGTCGATAAAATAAGTACCCTTTGAGTACTGAGGTTGAATGTAATTGACTAACTCTCACCCCTGTAATTGCTGGTGTTGTGCCAAAATTTGAAACAAATATGAAAGCCTACAATTATGAAAAGCCATTTCTAAAAAATCTCAACAATATAAATATTCACTTGAATAAAGGCCTGTACAAGTGGTATAGGCCTCTATAAAAATGAATATGTTATTGAGATACTTAGAAATGACTATTTATAATAGTAGACCAACTAGAAATAGCTGTCAAATCACACTCAACTCACATACTACAATCTTAAATCAAGAAGGCTACAATGGACAATGTGGTTGTAGATATACAAAAAGTTTGGATGATCATAACTGGAACTTGTTGATCTTAGGTCTAATTTAACAGTACTTACCTGAAGTTAACCTTTTTTGAAATTGATCTACCCGAGACCACCCTTGGTTCTATGATGTGAACTTTCTGATTTAAAATGATCTAAATTAAAAACTTCCAATCAAAATTTCTTGTTAATCTATGGTTCCAAACACCAGTTCAACAATGACAAAGTTATTTGACTAAATTCTTCATTATTTTCAAAATTGATTGAAACAAAGCCATAGTATTGCAACAGAAATATGCTAACAAATGGGACAAAGTAATCTAAATCAAAACCTTCCATCAAAATTTCAGGAGCATTTATGTTCCAAACATCAACTTAAGACACAAAGTTATTTTACTAAATTCTTAATGTTTTCAAAATTATCTGAAAGAAAAGCAAAGTATTATTTTAATCTTCTTTTCTTTTTTTTTTCAGTCATTAGACTGCAGCCATGCTGGGGCACCACCTTGAAGAAAGTGCATTCTCATGCTGGTAATAAATGGATTAACAACAGGTTACCAAACTAGAGGAGACAGTTTCAAATCTAATTTTATTGTGAAGTAGTTAAATTATTTTTCCGATTAAGTAACCACTTCAGTACTTTATGTTAAGACTATGTGGCCACTTAATCTGCAAGAAGTAACAGGAACTTCAACCCAAAACATACCATTATAAAAGGAAGGACATAATACATAATGTAGTCCTAGATATATTGTTTTGATACATAATATGATTTTCGAGCGAGATCGTTGCCAGTGCCCCTGGACTGGCTCTTGTGCGGGTGGCACATAAAATACACCACTTTGAGCGTGGCCGTTGCCAGTACCGCCTGACTGGCCTTCATGTAGGTGACACGTAAAAGCACCCACTACACTCTCTTAGTGGTTGGTGTTAGGAAGGGCATCCAGCTTTAGAAACTCTGCCAAATCAGATTGGAGCCTGGTGTTGCCATCCAGTTTCACCAGTCCTCAGTCAAATCGTCCAACCCAAGCTAGCATGGAAAGCGGACGTTAAACGATGATGATGATGAATATGGGTGGGGCATCATGTTGATCATTAAGTCTGCTTGCTAAAAGCTGACCTGGGGCTAAACTACAACATTTCAAAATGCTATCATTATCAGGTGTACCCAATCATCAGCGTTGATGTACCCAATCATCATCGTTGTTTAATGTCCACTTTCCATGATGGTATGGGTTGGATGGTTTGACTAAAAACTGGTGAGCTGGGGAGGGGGGAGGGCTGTACCAGGTTCCAGTCTGATTTGGGAAGGTTTCTAGGGCTGGATGCCCTTCCTAACACCAACCACTCTGAGTGTAGTGGGTACTTTTTATGTGCCACCGGCATGGGTGCCACTGACCTGACACCAGCATCTGGATAAATATTGTAAATATACAGTGAACATAAAGCTTGTGTGTGTGTGTGTGTGTGTGTGTGTGTGTGTGTGAATAGATATCACCCTCATTTAATGCTTATCTCCATGCTGGCAAGGGTTGGATGGTTTGAGAGGAGCTGGCCAATTGGAGAACTGCCCAGGTTCCATTTTGTCTGTTTTGGCATGGTTCCTTTGGCTGGATGCCCTTTCTAATGCAAGCCACTTCACAGAGTGTACTGGGTACTTTTAACTTGGCACAAGCACCCACCAACCCACAAAACTAGGACCGCTCAACCGAAGAAGGACATAAAGAACGTGCCTGCCATGTATGGACGGCCACGAAGTCATTGGATTGTGGTCATACTGGGACACTGGCTTGAAGGTTTCTAATTGAACAAATCAATCCCAATATTTATTTTCTTAAAGTCTGGGCTTTATTGTATTAGTATATTTTGCTGAACTGCTACGTTACAAGGACATACAGACCACCAACACTTGTTGTCAAGCAGTGGAAGTGGGCTTCCACAGTTTCCAACTAAATTCACTCACAAGGCATTGGTCAGTCTCGTAGAAGACACCAATTCAAGGTGCTGTGCAGTGGGACTGAACCCGAAAGCACATGACTGCAAAGCGAGTTTCTTAACCATACAGCCATGCCTGTGCTTATTTTATTAAACCCAAAACACAACAGAAAAAAAAAACGGAGGCGGGGAGGGGGAGAAATAAGTGAGGTATATGATTACTTTATATTAAAAATAATATTCTCGAGCAGAATGAATGGCGATGGAAAATGGAGGGACAAAGGTGGGGGGTGAAACTAATACGATAGATTGTTTATGAAGAGATGAGAAAGGGAGGGGAAGATACAGGGAGATAGAGAGATAAAGGAAATATTTCTATATAAATATAGGAAAGATAAAGTGGTAGAGAGATAAAAGAAATACACATACACAAATATACACATATATACAAATGTACATACACACGTACATATATACATGTAAACATGCAGACGTATACATGCGCGAGCATACATATCTAAGGAGGAGACAGTGAGAGAACCCGAGAAATAGGAATGTGTGTTGTAGAGAGACTGAAGAACGAACGAAGCAACACAATTACATTCCACGATCAAATAACAACAGCAGAAGCTACGATGTCCCCGTTTACGGCTCCCTTAGCAGCTTGCGTGAGGTGACACATATGACAACAACTCCAGATATGTGCCGCTTCTGCACCACCACCTCACATCTACTGCTGCTGTATTTTGTCAGTGCATTGCCACCACCACCACCACCACCACCATCAACAAACACCGCCGCCGTCACCACCACCATCAACAAACACCGCCGCCGTCACCACCACCATCAAAAACACCCCGTCATCAACACCACCACCACCACCAAACCAGGCAGTGTCGCCACCACTTCGTCTCAATTGTAGTCTTTATGAACGTGTGTATACATGTAGGTGCGTGTACACACGGTGTAACAACAGCAGGTTAGTAGAGTGTATAACAGGACTACTGATAGTTTAGTAAGGTACAACTGTTCATACACAGACACATACACTATGTGTAGAAAATATATATGGTGGTGGGGATCTCCGCCGTTCGACGATGAGGATTCAGTTGTTCGATCAACTATTCCTAAATTAACATCTATGTGACTGAGTGTTCCACATATACGTAACCTGCAGGTAATTCTTTGGCAAAAATTAAATATATAAAAAATATTAGTTTCTGCTTTTGGTGCTACTCTACACTGCATGTATATACAATGCCGTCTTAAGCCTTGGACATACCAGGGTCTTACGGGTCTAGGGGCCTAATTCTGATCTATGTATGCTGTGACTTGTTGTCAGTAAATACTAGAGGACCCGAGGGACCTACATTGCTAAGACGGCTCCTGTGTGTGTGTGTGGGTTCATTTTCGTTTACACACACACGCATCTTGTTATTGTTTGGTGTTGAAACAAAAACAACAAAACATGCTGCTTATGTTGTGTATACGTAATGTACCTGTATGCATGTGTAAGAATGTATGTATATTGTGTGCCAATGCAGTCTTCCAGTGAGCTACGTCTGTGTTTTGTATTTATATACAACACACACGTGTTTGCTATTATTTAGCTATAGGTCAGTCCTCATCCAGCAGACCTACGATCAAAATGCATTCCGCTTACAAAAGTTTCACCATTTAGAAAAAAAAAAAATTTTCAGGAATTATGTACAATAGACTACACATATTCATCATGTTTATTTGATTTTTTATTTCTTTAAGATGGTCGTTAAGGTGTGATATAAGTAAAGTTTGACTATTGTTTTAACAAATCCAGATCCATGCAAAGTTGACCAAAGTAACTTGGATGAAAGCAATCACGTCTGGAGGTCAATATTGCTGCTACTTCCCCACCTTTCTGTCACCCAGGGAGGTACTGGGACGACGAAGTACCAGTTAATTTATATCGATGATTCAATTGACAACGCATCTTACTACCTCACGCAAAAAGTGGGTCAGCCCCTAATGATCAAATGCGTTCAAGCTATGACCGACTTCATTTTTTAATTTTTTTTATCAAGCATCGTGTACCCTGGACTATTATATGCCAACGTCTTCTTTTTTTTATTAAAGAAAAATAAAAGATGCCCCGTGGGTGTGATTTGAGGAAGACCTAGATGCTATTTAAAATAGGGAAAGAGGCACGTAACGTCGGGACTCCAACATATTGAGTCTGCAGGCTGAATACAGACCCAAATAGATTTCTTGTACCTTTCACCTATTGTCTGTATGGGAAGAAATAAATATATACTAATAATTGGTCATGACGGTTTGTGTTGGGGAAGAAGGTAAAAAAAAATTATTCTACCTTAGAAGCTAACGTATATAAGCAGAGGTAGATATGCGTAAAGAGGTATCGCTCACGATTTGTTTGTACAAATAATCCACACACGCACTTGAGTAAGATATACACAAATCTGCTGACAAACAGGCATGCACGTGTAATATCAACAAGGTAGATATCTATACATACACATTATGAGCCTGACAGGCATACACACCAAGAGGTGCTCGCGCACTTCTAAAAGCTACACAGGCACACACAAACACACCACACATAGAGCTTGTACACATACCACACATGCTAAGAGCCTGACACACACAGTGCGACGTATACTCATCCCGTCTTCTCTTAAAATCCTTTACACACACACACACATCCCGTTTATAAAGCGTTTTCTTATATCAGAGAAGATTGTTATTATTAAGATGACTATTTTAATAAATGGCTTGCGAGCCGTGTTTAACGGTTGACTCAGCTACAACAAATGGTTGTTTTTTGTAGAAAAAGAAAAGGATGGGAAGTTGGG
>NC_069006.1:12577853-12584651 GCF_001194135.2 Octopus bimaculoides | reverse complement strand
TATTGAAAAGAATTATTTCTTTTTCATTTTTGAATGCGTTTCGGTCATTCTTCTCCCTCTCTACTTTTTAAGATGTATATTTTTAAATGACATTTTGCAGAAATGTTTTCGTGAGAGCATAGTAAGTAATATTGGTGTTTCAAACATAAATCTGGAGGGAAAAAAATGCTAAAATTACGGAAATTGGTCACAAGTCGAGTGAGAGAGGAGGGAGAACGATCCAAAAAGCCTCTACAACTGTTCTTTTATTTTTTTCCCCCTAAATTTTATCAACACCGTTGTAATCTACATCCTCGAAAAAGTCCCTCTGCAAAATTTCATGAAAAAATAAACACTTTTCAGAAAGTTATGAAGAAACAAAGTCGAGAGGGGCACTAATGTGTAATATGTCATACTTTAAAAAATAATTTATTATTGAGAGCTGGCCGAATCATTAGAGATTGGGAAGATGTCATTCGTACCGGCGTTTTGGCATTTTGAGTTCAAATCCCGTCGAGATTAATTTTGCCTATCATCCCTATAGGGTCGATAAAATGAAAGTACCAGTCGAGTATTGTGGCCCATGGTACTGACTATCCATTTTCCTTTAAAAAAAAGAAAAGAAAAGCTAATCCTAGTGTCCAAATGAGAAACCAGTTTTAAAGACTTATAGACGTAAAGTGGGTCTTCAGTTTCGTTTTATGTACATGTTACTGATATTAAAATCTGGGAATTGACCTCATCCAGACTTTCTTCTGACCGCATTTAGACATCTTAGGAATAAAAATAGTTTTTTTTACAAAAACCAAAAAAACAAAAATATCTTTATCGATAGGAAATAATTAGGAAAATATGACGGCTATTTGCTATTTTCCATGAAGTTCACATACTTTTAAGGGTGGGTGTTTCCGTTCATTGCATGTCTTTTCTCAAACGAAAAATAAATACCACTGACAAAGGAGGAGGAAGGAGGAATTTGCTGCGAGCAAAACTCGAAACAGGTTCAGATTCAGTTTATTGTGGATCGATCGCGGAAATCTCCATGCATGATGGAATTCTAAGCAGTTAGACGATTTGTTGCCGTCATTATTGGCGTGTTTGGAATGTTGGAACACTCAGAACTACAACTGAAAGTTGTTTATTATCAACTAAAGTAAACAGACTTAATTACTCGCAGTTTGAAGTAAGAGGTGCGGAGTTCAAGACCGGAAATAGTTACAAACAGCTGCAATATTTATTATTAGGAAGGTAGTGTATCAGGGTGGTGAGGTAGATAGCCATCTCATAAAAGGATGGAGGGTGACTGACAGACTGACGCATGTAGTAGTTAGTGGTAGTGTTGTTGTTTAAGCACCCAAATTAGTCCCGGTTTAGAATACCTGCAAGCAAAGGTATTCCAGAATGTGACCATCCCAAATTATCCAGTGTGCCAAAATCAGTAATTTCTTCGGGTCTGCATTTTCACGCAGATTCGTAGATGATGAATCAGAAAAAATAAATAAAATAAAAGAGAAAAGATGAGAGAAAGAGGTCCCCTTTTCTGTAATCTTTTTAGCTCCGACTCAGGTTTATATTTTTAGCATCTTAAGATTATGAACCTTCAAAAATTATAATGTAATATAAATCTAAAAAAGAATTTTGAAAAGTTAAAAACTGAGAATTCACGGAAGGGTGGAGGACAAAATCTACTTTCCCACACAATTTTTTGTGCTGTACTTTGCAATTTCGTAATCTACGATACATATAACATACAGATCCCAGGAAATTACAGTTTATAGCGTATTAAATAATTTCCGACTCTATTCTACAAGAATACCCACTGACGATAGAACGCAACTCGAGGATTAAGTATCACAAGATAGAAGAAGCACCCTGTGATGTAATGTTACCAGGAATAATTTCTAATGACTTCCAGTAAATTAATTTCAGCAATAAATATTTAGTAACAATAATGACTGTTTAACATAACACGAATTCATTGAAATAGGAAATGGAATTTTGCGAAGTTCCTGAGGCTTTTCCAAACGTCAGAACTGACGTAAAATGAAGAGGTTCTACCGAGAAATCGAAACCAATTTCACCAGAACAAACAATTATCTGCCGACACAAGTCAAAGAAGGAAGCTTCTATGTGGCCGATCAATTTGTTAGAAAAGACAGCCAAATCTACCCTAGATAACATCTTGGTCTTTTAAAAGAATATCCAAGATTACATTGAACAATGTATTTGATACGCGACATCTGGAGACAAAGAGATGATGGTCATAGTTGGAGCGCTTTTGATCATAGGTCAATTCAATTAGAGGCGATCTTTCGCTCGAGCCAAAGAAGGGTGCCTCCTCTACGTAGTAATAGTACCCAAATCCCCACAGTCACAAACACACACCACCCAATCGTCTTAAATGAAGAATACAATTAAAGAATGTAGTTCTACATATCCTTAAAAAAAAGGACGAGATGGTCGAATCTGGAATGTTTTTGATCGGCGAGAGAACCTCTTCCCATCAAATACTGTTATGGCGAGGTATTTTGAGGACATGCGACTCTTAACTTAACCGAATTTGTATCTCTGGTGTGTGCGATATGTTCAATCACACGAAGCAGTACTGCCGTGACGGTTTCGATTCCCTGTCAAACCACTTCCCTCTCCCCTCCCCTTTTCTCTTAAGATACAAAGACTCGAGTGTCACAACTTTCAATTTCCTTAAAGCTAAATCTTGGTACAGGGTTTCAAAATAAAGAGGAAATAAACATATACAACTATCTCTACCACCTGCTTCTTTAAAACAGACGGTGAAAACAAGCAGAAATAATTGACTGGTACTTTATTTTATCAAGTTCGAAAGGATGAAAAGTGAAGTTGACTTCGCCAGCATTTGAACTCAAAACGTAACGAGTTGGCAAGTAACGCCGCCAAGCATTTTGTCCGACGCACTAACGAGTCTGCCAACTTGATAATAGGCTCAAGGCCAGAAATTTTGAATGGAAGGGGTTAGTCGATAACATTGACTCAGTACTTGAGTGGTACTTTAT
Organism: Octopus bimaculoides; assembly: GCF_001194135.2. Taxonomy (NCBI): domain Eukaryota; kingdom Metazoa; phylum Mollusca; class Cephalopoda; order Octopoda; family Octopodidae; genus Octopus; species Octopus bimaculoides. Next base: position 12,581,640 of record NC_069006.1, on the reverse strand, counting down.
TTTATCAAGAGATGAAGGCAAAGTTGACATCGATTGAATTTGAACACAGGAGATAAAAGAAGAAAAAAAATTCATAATGATTTCAGCAATTATTAATTATTTAAAGATCGCCAAATATAATAATTTCTTTTATTGGTCTCAGGGGCGATACTTGGTTTTGTAATTCCCACATATATATATATATATGTACCTAAGAACCAAAGACTGACGCCTCAAGGGCCCACAGAAGACATCGAAAGACGATATTAATTAAAAGAAACCGAAATACAACACGTAAAATAAATTCTGCAAACATTACAAGAAAATAATAAAAGTCGATATTTTCTCTGAACTGTGAAAGGAACACAAATGAATGGGAACAACAACATCGATGTGAATTTGGAAGCAGATTTTAAACATGTGTGAATGAACTATTAAAAATATATATACATATATAGATATATGAGAAAAAAAGGATAAGAAATTTCTGGTCAACTAACCTCTCTGAACTTTGCCGACCTCGGGAAGACATTCTTGCGAATCAGTTTTGTCTGCCATATCCATAGAATTGAAACATTGGCCTTTAAGACAAGGCAACCACAGAGACAGAAATAGTAATTAAAAATATATAACGAGAGAGTGGAGAAGAGAAATAGTAAATGATAGATGGATAGATAGATAGATGGAACCTTGTTCACATCAAGAAGGACGTCCAAGCATGTATCGCAAAACGAGCTATTAATGCTCGGACCGGGGTAGACTACTAATTAATACGGTTGTTGAGTTTTATCCAGGGTGGAAAGCGCTGTTGTTGTAGTTACTGTTGTTTTCGTAAAACACCCGCAATCGGTGAATTATATGCATGCATCTTTATATATAGGTATGTGCGTGCTTATACGCGCGCGCGTATATATTTGTGTGAGTGCGTGAGTGTATGCCTGTGTATGTATTTAACATATATGTATGTGTGTGTAATAATAAATCTCTGAGCGAGGTGTATATCAAAGAAGCCACGATTCTATTGTTTAATGAGAAAAAAATCCGTCGACACGAGTTTAGTTAGCTGGAAGCCATGCCGTAGTTAAAGAGATAGAGACAGGCCATCGGTGTGTCTAAAAACAATAATAACACCAAGGAAGACTGGTTTGTCTTGTGCATGTGTGAGTAAACCACACCTCACTTCGCCTTAGACTCTCAATCTTTCTCTCTTTTCACTCCCTCTCTCGATCTCTATCTCTTTCTTTCTAGCTATTTCCACCTTTATGTATTCCTCTCTCCACCACTCTCCCGCTCTCTCTTTCAAATTGTCTTTATTTCTCTCGACCTACCTCCACTCCTCTCTCTTTTCATCTCTCTCTCTCTCTAACTGCCTCCACGTCTATCTCTCTCCACCCCTCTCTTTCTAATGGTCTCTATATCTCTCTCGCCACCGGCTTTCTGCACCCTCTCTATCTTTTCATTTCTCTCTCTCTACTTCCCTCTTTTTTACCGCCCTCTCTCTTCTATTTTCAGCTCTTCCTTTCTCTCTCTCTTACTCTCCCTCCATATCTTTCTATATTTCTTTTGCTTTCTCTCTCTATAACGTTCTTTTCAATCTGATAGTCTCCCTTCCACTACGTCTCTCTCTCTCTCTCTCTGTCATTTCCTATCGATTCTCTCCTCCTCTCAGTCCTGTGTCTATTATTTTGTCACTACCTCTCACTCACTAACTCTCTTTTTCTCTTTCTCTCCTAAATTAAATCTTTTACTTTTCTCTGCTCTATCTCCAGCTTTTGTCTCTCTATCTCTCTTTCATCCTTTTCACTTATGTCTTACTCTTTCTCTCAATCTGTCGCTCCTTTATCGTCCCCTTTCTCTCCATCTGTCTGTCTATTTCTTTCTTTCTTTCACCCTTTCTATGTTTGTTGCTCTATTTCTCCTTCTCTCTTCTTTTCACTCTTCCCATCTATATCTCATTCATTTTCTGTCTGTTGCTTTCTCTTTCTGTTGTACTCTCTTTTCCTTTCCTTTCTCTCTCTCTCTCTCTCTCTCTCTCTCTTTCTCTTATTCTATCGCTTTTGTTTCTCTATCTCTCCGTCTCATTCGTTCTACCCCCCTCTCTCTTTCCTCCTCCAGCCATCGCCACTGTGTAGTTGACAATAATTACTGTTGTTCTTATTGCAGTTGTGGTTTGTATAAAACGATACAGCAAAACAAGCCACCAATCCATCAACATCACGCCAGCAACACTACCACCGCCATCACTTCACTTCCTCCACCTGTACATCGCCATCTTCACCACCCTGCTGTCCCTATAACGCTCTACCCCTCCATACACACAGCCACCGCTACACCGCAGCCACCATCATCATCACAACCACCACCACCACCACTACCACTGCAACGCGATCACCACCACCTTCACCACTGCACCGAAACCACCACCACTATCACTAAATAACGTTTGCAAATGAACTTACCTTTCTACTAGAGCGGTGGAGGAAAAAGGAGGATCACCGAATGTGAAGAGTGGGTTGAGGAGATGGGCAACAGTTAGTGACGGAGGTTCATATAGGGGAGGAGGCACAATTAGAGAGGAAAAGGAAGGCGAAGAGTGGGAGAGATTGAAAGAAAGAGAGAGAGAGATTAAGAGAAAGGGAGAGAAAAGAGAATATTGGATCGAGAGAGAAATAGATAGGCAGACAGACAGATAGATAGATCGGTGCTGACACACGAAACTCTCGATCCTTGAGTCACTGTTACTTCTGCAAATATTAATAGAAAATAGATATATAAAGAGTTATATAGGTAGGAGGAGAGAGCGATAGATTAAAAAGAAAACACGGAGACGAGAAGGAATTAGAATGGTAGAAAGAAGTATGAGAGAGGGACACACAGCTGACAGACAAAGAGAGAGAGAGAGAGAGAGAGAAGGAAAACAAAGGGACAGAATGAGAGAGGAAAAGAAATATAGATACGAGAGAGAGAGAGAAGGAGATGGGGTTGAAGTAGAAAAGTCAACGAAGAAGAGAGAGAGATAAAGGGACTTAGAAGAAGAAGAAAAAGAAGAAGCAACCGCAGATGCTGAGGAAAAGTTGTGATGTCTGCTAGTAAAAAATTCAGTTAACATTTGTAAAATAAGATGTTGGTGTATGTCGTAAGAAAGGGAAGAGAGGTGAGCTCTGACATTGAGAAACGGGTGGGGAAGGAGGATGCTTCTTTTTTTTGAGTACTGCTTTAAAGTATTGAGTGATTTTTTTTTCCTTCTTGTATTACGTTTAGTTAATGATATACACACACATATGTATATATATAATATTAGGGACACAATCCAAAATTACAGGTAAAAACTCAATTAAAATCAATTTATAAAAAATTAAAATTAAATTAAGCTTTATAGATTAAATATATATATATAAATATATAGTTTTAGGGAAAAGAACCAAGTTTCAAGAACTCATCGATGAAAATCCACTGTCACATATAGAAAAATTAACAATTAAAAGCACAATAAATGAGTATAATATAAGACAAAGTAAATAACATAAGATATATATATATGTATATGTGACACATATGTATGTACACACACACACATACACATGTATAGGTACGAAACGAGGTAGAGAAAATAGTATAAAGGTAGAATAAAATACTATTTTATTGAGGGTAAAATCTAAACAAAGAAAACAAAAGACCCCTTCACTACGAACGATTACGTGAACCCGAGCAACAGCTTGTATGATTAGAGGCATTTAAAAGTTGAACAAAACGTTACACATGGCCGCGAGTGATATACACACACACACACACACACACACACATATAT
>NC_069006.1:12576742-12577516 GCF_001194135.2 Octopus bimaculoides | reverse complement strand
ACATTGGTTCTGCAGGAATATAAATAAAACATAAAAAACAGACAGTGTTGGAACTCTTTTAAGCAAAATAATATATTCCTCTATACACAATCATACAAAAAAGCCCACCTTTTTTGTATTTATTTTTACTCGCATATATATATATGTATATATATATATATATATATATATATACGCGCATACACACGCATATTTATTTCTTTATTGCCCACAAGGGGGCTAAACACAGAGGGTACAAACAAGGACAGACAAAGGGATTAAGTCGATTGCGTAACTGGTACTTATTTAATCGACCCCGAAAAGATGAAAGGCAAAGTCGACCTCAGCGGAATTTGAACTCAGAACGTAACGGCAGACGAAATACCGCGAAGCATTTCGCCCGTCGTGCTAACGGTTCTGCCAGCTCGCCGCCTTCACATATATACAAAGGGAAAGGAAGCTGAAACTTCAGTCACTGCCAGAATTTTACTAGAAAGCAGTTTAATAAATATGTGTTCTACTAAAAGAGAAATCATGAATAATCCTTCAGTTTAGTGTTAAATTTATTTTCATATATAACTTCACATAAAAAAACGAACATTTATACATACCCCACACATACATACATACATACATACATACATACATACATACATGCATGCATACACTTACAAAGGGCGGGCCAAAAGTCACGCACCAAAACAGCATCGTTATCATCATCATCATCATGAAAAATCTTTTGGCCCACCCTGTATCCATAAACTTTTCCCCCACCTCCTCTTCCGGTCTTTTCAC
>NC_069006.1:12567953-12576520 GCF_001194135.2 Octopus bimaculoides | reverse complement strand
TATATAATAATACAAAGAATATATATACATGTATACACACATATATGTACATACTTACATCTACATGTGTATATACATGCATATCAGGGTACAGGACGTTAGAACAATAAACTACAGACAACGGAACGAACACATAGGAAAACGGAAAGCCCCTTGGAATATCCCTTCATATGTGTGTGTGTGTGTGTGTGGAGAGATTGACAACTAGAGAGAGAGTTTGTGCTGGTGGCCAGGTGTGGTCTAGCATCGTGTGATGGTAATGTAGTGTTGACAGGAAAAAGGAAACAAGAAATCTGACGAAAAAGAGAGCTGAACAGAAATTTAGTGAAGGGACTGAGAAATTTGCTTGAATTCTGTTAACCACCATTCTGGATAAACACCCTTCCCCTGCATCTACACCTACCAGCCAAGGAGTCTCCGTGCAATCGCTAGGCCTGCTAGAAATAGCAACTAAACATACTTCGAATCACATCACACCCCATAGAGTTTAAAGAAATGAAAGAACATTTTGAAATAATTGTGTTGGTCATTGTTGGAATGTCTTTCATCATAGGTCTGCTTCAGCCGAGCTGGGCTGAACTATACAACAATTACCACTCCTTTCGACAACCACTCCGTCGGTTACGACGACGAGGGTCCCAGCTGATCCGATCAACGGAACAGCCTGCTCGTGAAATCAACGTGCAAATGACTGACCACTCCACAGACACATGTACCCCTAACATAGTTTTGAGGGAGATTCAGCGTGACACAAAATGTGACAAGGCTGGCCCTTTGAAATACAGGTACTACTCATTTTTGCCAGCTGAGTGGACTGCAGCAACGTGAAATAAAGTGTCTTGCTCAAGGATACAATGCGCTGCCCGGAATTGAACCCACGACCTTACGATCATGATCCAAATGCCCTAACCACTAAGCCATGCGCCTTCACTATATATGTGTGTGTGTGCATGTGTGGTGGGTGGGTGTGCATGTTAGTGTCGCCTAATGAAGGTGCATGGCTTAGTGGTTAGGGTTTCGGCTCATGATCATAAGGTCGTGAATTCAGTTCTTGGTGGCACATTGTGTCCTTGAGCAAGACACTTATTTCATGTTGCTCCATTCCACTCGGCTGGCTAAAAAGGATTGTACCTGTTATTCAAAGACCCAGCCTTGTCGCATTCTATGTCATGCTGGATCTCCCTAAGAACTACATTAAGGATACTTGTGTCTGTGGATTACTCAGCCATTTGCACGTTAATATCATGAGCAGGCTGTTCCATTGATTGGACCAACTGGAACATTTATTGTCATAACTGACGGAGAGCCAGATAAGTTAGTGTCTCCTTTTCTTAACAGTGAATGATAGTCGTAAACAAGTGTCACTGTCATACAAGCAGAGTATTTCATTTCTGATCTTTTTTTATGATAATATATCCAACTATGTGGAGGCGCAATGGCCCAGTGGTTAGGGCAGTGGACTTGTAGTCATAGGATCGCGGTTTCAATTCCCAGACCGGGCATTGTGAGTGTTTATTGAGCGAAAACATCTGAAGCTCCATGAGGCTCCGGCAGGTGATGGTGACGAACCCTGCTGTACTCTTCCACCACAACTTTCTCTCACTCTTACTTCCCGTTTCTGTTGTGCCTGTAATTCAAAGGGTCAGCCTTGTCACACTGTCACACTGAATATCCCCGAGAACTACATTAAGGGTACACGTGTCTGCTCAGCCACTTGCACGTTAATTTAACGAGCAGGCTGTTCCGTTGATTGGATCAACTGGAACCCTCGACGTCGTAAGCGATGGAGTGCCAACAACAAAATATCCAACTATGGGGAAATATTAATTTACCTGGAAACAGGTGAGAGTTGACAACAGGAAGGGCATCCAGCTGTAGAAAATCAGTTTCCACAAATTCTGTTCAACCCATACAATCATTGTAAAGCAGATGTTAAAATGATGGAATGACGTAATATGTAGAGGTACAGTTGCTCCATCTTCTTCATGTGCAATACTTGCAGGTGTCAGCAATCATGGCTTTTCATCCATGCCCTCCCGTCCCACACACAACTTAGTAAAACTGGTCTTTATGAAGGCAGCTGATAAAGCTATCAAGTATGTTCCATCTCTGTCATCCACAGCTTCTTCTTCCATTCAGTTTCCTGGTTGTCACCAAACACAGCCTTACCTATTCCTTTTCCCTCAACCTGATATCTCCGTATACTCTGCTGCAGTGTTTATACACTCCTTGTGGTTTCTCCATTTGGTGTCTATGTCAGGTCTCTCAGTATCAGAGAAGTAGTTATTAGTTACTTTTGAAGTCTTCTTTGAACCGTTATATATCGGTTTACCTGAAAAGAAATAATACGGTTATTAATAAGAAGAGTTGAAACTAATGTATGCAAAATTGCATACATTACTAATGTATGCAAGATTGCATCACACCTTTTAGTCAGCCTATGAACTTTTCATCCTACCCTCATCTCTATTTTAAACTTCCATTGTGTATTTTTGTCAGATGTTCTGTTCTTAAAGAAGAATTATATTTAACTTTTGGTGATTTTATAGTATTCTGAAGGGTTTTCTCCTTTTATTTTACATTCATTTTAGTTGGAATTCTGTTTCTGGACTGAACAGCAGGGCTCACAACAAGACTTTTATAATGTTTCTCATAATTTCTTTGTAATCCCCTACTACTTCAGGGTTACTTTTTTTTTTAGCAGGAATTGGGAGTGGGGGATGTTACTTAGATTGGGTTGGAATTTTTTTAATGAAATCATCTCTATTTCATAGACATTACGGAGCAGGCTTCTAGCTATTTTGTCAATCTGAATACATTTCCCTCTCTGAAATAACCTTAAATATTACAAAGCATTTAATAGTAGGCAGACTATCTAACCAAATGGGACTTATTTACAGTTAGATGGACTGTATGTACCACATGGTGCCTTTTTACAAACAGGTGGTTTATACCACTACATGGTACTTTTTTATTCACTTAGGTGGACTGTACGTATCACATGATGTAAACACTTTCTTTCCATGTGACTGATGTGTGGGAAAAAGAGGAAGACAGTCTCCTAATGAACCATTTCACTGGACCTGTTAGAAGCATAGAAGATTCAGCTATTATCACGCTGCTGGACATCTGTCACTGAGAACCCATAACAGGGTAATCTGGCAGCTCTGGCAACCATAGCAGATGGTTCTCATCAGTCAACAATAGAATTTTAAGTGCTTTTATGCACCACAAGTCCTTATGAGAAATCCTCTCACGGTAAATAATGCAGCATTCTGTGTTCTAGCACAACCTCCATGTTAATTTGGAGATCGACATTACAAATATGCAAATTATGTTAATTTATGACTACTTTCTATAACAGCTAATGTATGTTGTTGACTGGGAAAGATTGTAATACTCCCTCACAAAAAGTATTATGGAACCGCAATCGTTTCTATAAGAATATTCCATGTAATTTTCATATTCACCCTGTACACTTAAGCAAAAGTTGGATGTTGTAGTCACTCATTCATCATTTTCTGTGTTAGCTTGAGTTCTGTCTTTAACTTTGGCAGGCCTTTAACCCGTTAGCATTCAGATTATTCTATCAAATTTAATACTTCTTCATCCATATTGTTTTAAGCTAATCATGCATTATTTCGTAGCTTCAAGGTTTCAATGATGTCATCACCTATTTTTAGAATGACATTATAGGTTGGTGTGAGATACCAAATCTGGGCAGTTTTAACATAAAACAGGTAGATCATTTGGGCCAGATATGGTCAGTTTAAACACTAAAGGGTTAAAGTTCTTTTGTATCTGTAACTGCTCATCTCTTGTGCAATTATATAGTTCTTCTGATGTATTTAACTTTCAAGAATTGAAAAAAAAAAAGACATGAAATTTCTTAACACAGGAAATGGATATGGAAAAGGCCAAGAGAAATCCTTAAAAAAATCAGATTTTGTGTTAATGAAAAATAACACAGATTAAAAGTTGTAAAAACTATCCAGGAACAGAACACAGTAGTACTACAATCTAACTGTGACGTTGGCATCGATGTGTAGTTAATAAACTCACTTTTAACCCTTTAGCATTTAAACCGGCCAAAAGTATTCTGCCTGTTTTATGTTCAAACTGGCCAGATCTGGTCTCTCACACCAACCCTACAATATCGTTTTAAAAATTAACAGCTAGCTCATCAAAATCTCATAGCTACGAGGTAATTCATGATTAGTTCAAAACAATGTGGATAAAAAAGCATTAATTTTGGCAGAATAATGTGAACACTAAAGGGTTAAACCATGTGGTTTTGGATTCAGCCTCCACTGCACATCACCTTGGACAAGTATCTTCTTCTATAGCCTCAGGCCAACCAATGAGTGAATTTGGTTGACAGAAACTGTGTAGAAGCCTATTGTGTGTGAGAGTGTACACATATGCATATGTGTGTGTGCTTGTGTATGGGTATGTGCGTATGTACGTGTGCATGTGTGTGTGTGTGTGTATTTGTCTCTCCCCAACACAGCTTGACAACTGGTGTTACTTTGTTTACATCGCCTTAACTTGTAAGTTCAGCAAAAGCGATTGAAAGAATAAGTGCCAGACTTTAAACTGTGTACCAGTGTCAATTTGTTCATTAAAACCCTTCAAGGTGATGCCCCAGTATGGCTGCAGTCCATGGCTAAAAAAAGCAAAAAACAATGTAAAATAAAGGAGGAAAGAAACCTCCCAAATTCTGTATGATCACCAAAGCTGAACATACAACTTCTTAGAAAGCAAAACACCAGGGAAGAAAACATAAAGGAGACTTAATATATATATATATATATATATATATAGAGAGAGAGAGAGAGAGAGTGCAGGAAGTTCTAACAAATGTAGTAACCTATTGGAGAAGCCTCAAGGTGTGTCTAAACACAACAGAAGAGAATACAATATCATAAGTTAGAGCAAGTAACATACAAGACTGACTGATAAGATAAAATATTCACATGAGAAAGAGAAGAATAAAATGAAGACAAAGACCAAAAATCTAAAGAACTGACAGAAATAGAGAGATAAAAAAGGAAATGTGAAGAGTGGTTGAATGGGGAATGTGAGAAACAGTGAGAAAGTATTCCTCAGGGATTCACAAAGTGTGCAACCGAAATATCAAGCAACTGACAGATATAAAGAGATAAATGGGAAATATGAATAATAGGCACAGACATGGCTGTGTGATTAAGAAACTTGCTTAACAACGATGTGGGTTTCGAGTTCAGTCCCACTGTGCAGCACCTCGGGCCAGTATTTTTTACTATAGCTCAGGGTCTGACCAACGTCTTGTAAGTGAATTTTGTGGACAGAAATTGCCTGGAAGTTCATGGTATATTATATATATATATAGAGAGAGACACACACAAAAACAGACATACACACACACCCACATGTATGTGTCTTTGTTTTTCAACTCAGCCCACTGTTTGAAAACTGGTGTTGGTTTGTTTATGTCCCCATAACTCAGCAGTTCAGCAAAAGAGACCACTAGAATAAATATCAGACTTGAAAAGCAAACAAATACACACACACAAGTACTTGGGGTTGATCTGTTTGACTAAAACCCTTGAAAGTGGTGCTCCAGCATGGCTACAGACCAATGAATGAAGCAAATAAAAGATAAATGATAGAATGTAGTGGTTGGATGAGGAATGTGAGAATATCAAGAAGCAATTCCTGAGGGATTTACATAAAGTTTACCAAAATATGAAACAACCGAAGGAAAAACAAACCTACTTGTTCACAGAGCACTGAAATCTAAGAGAGAGACTTAACAATGGTAAAAGATACAAGAAATTCTTGGAAGATTATGTGAATATATCAGGGAATTATTTATGAGATAGCAAAGAGTGGCACAATCTATTTGGCTGCCAACAGGTACCATATGAAGGTACTGTACACTTAGCTGTAAATGTGTATCAAATGTGGGTACAACCCACCTAGCTGTGAAGAGGTACCATGTGGATTGATATGGTCCATCTTGCTGTTAATAGGTACCAAGTTCAAAGGTACAATCACCTTAACTGTAAATAGGTACCATGTGAATGGTACCTATTTACAGGTACCTATTCATCAAGATGAATGGTACCTATTCATCATCATCATCATTTAATGCCTGTTTTCCATGCTGGTAAGGGTTGTACAGTTGGACAGGAGCTGGCAAGGCCAGGAGTTGCACCAGGTACCATAGTCTATTCTGGCATAATTTCTAGTTCACCTAATTGTAAACAGGTACCATGTGAAGGTATAAATTATCTAGCTGTAAATAGGTACTAGGTAGAGGTACAATCTATCTACAAGGTGGTATCAAAAAGTTCCTGGACTAGTTCTGTAGCATGCCAACTGATGACAGCACATGATTGTGTGCACAGTGAGAGCTAGCAGTGACCTTCATGAGGTAGTGTGCCGAGTAGCATTGCTGTGTTTACTTCACAAGTTGTGAAATTTGTGTTTTTGTGATTGCATGCATGCTGTAGTCTGTGATTGGAACAAAGAGCCAACTTGAAGTTTTGTGTTAAACTTGGGAAGTCTGCTACGGAGACATTCTGCATGATTTGGCAAGCTAATGGCAAAGAGGCAATGGGTTGTATGCACTGTTTCAAGTGGCACGGGCACTTCAAGAGCAGAAGAACCTCCCTGGAAGACACCTGCCACAAGCATCACTGCTGGAAATGTGGAGAAAATTCATCAGCTTGTTCATGACAATCATCAGAAGACAATTAACGATGTTTTGAAGTGTTTGAGGGAAGACATTTGGTGGAAGCGACCAGATCTGTGGAATGCAAAGAATTGAATTCTTCATGATGACAAAGCACCCTGTCACCAAACTCTTCTCACTTGTGAATTTCTTGACAAAAACAATATGGTATCACTTCTACACCTGCCCTGTTCACCAGATTTAGCACCTGTGAACTCTCATCTCTTCTCCCAAGATGAAAACGCAGCTGAAAGGTTGCTGTTTTAACACCGTTGTCAAGATCAAGGTCTTTGACTCGCTTATGGAAAATAACTTCCAGGCTGGATTCCAAAAGTGGCAGGAATGATGGGACCAGTGTATTGCTGCACAAAGTGACTATTTTGAAGGGGATGATGTTAAAACAGTTATTTTTTCATTAAACATTACTAGTCCGGGAACTTTTTGATACCACCTCATAGCTGTAAATGGATACCATCTATCAGTAATTAGGTCACCATGTGATATCTACAATCTACCTAAGTGTAAAAAAGTACCATGTGGTGGTATAAACCACCTGTTTGTAAAAAGGCACCATGTGGTACATACAGTCCATCTAACTGTAAATAAGTCCCATTTGGTTAGATAGTCTGCCTACTATCAAATAGGTACCACGTGAAGGTACATTCATTTTCTGTGAGCTACAAATGCTTTGCTGGTTTTAGTTATCATCTTCACATTCTACCAGAGTAAAATAGACTGGCTTCTTCTCCAGGGAGATAAATGTTTCTTAACTGGGTTAAATTCCTCATCAGTGTTGGATAATTACCCAAGATGTATTGCTTCCATGAGATGGAAAGACAGGATGTTGCAGCATTTATGATTTGATAAAGATGCATGAGGGAATAAGTGAATGTTTTTGTACCTGGGTACTGAAAGTACGTATTATGTATGAATAAAAGTCTGGATGGTCACATTTGAATTGTTTTTATCACAGATTTTGTTGTAGCTGTAGTTGTTAAACTTTAGGTTAACCCTCCTGGAACAGACCTTTGACCAAAGACGTTCTAGTCATAACCACAACAGCATTATCCACTGTATTTCTATCAGTTCTTTAAGGTTTGAGGTAGATTCGGCTGCTATTTCTAGTAGAGGTTCCCATTTTAGCTGGTTCAAGTTTATGAAGAACGATGATTGCAGGCAGGGAATGGAAGATGAAGCAAGAGTTTTACTAGAATTTTAGTCATGCATATTAAGTGTGTCCAACTAAGAATTGAAACCGAATGGCAAAATCTATAGCTGAACACCACAATGACACAAATCTGGAGAGCTGAAGTAACATGAAGAGATCTGGGACTGAATTCTTTCCCTCCGTCGCCGATGGTAGGTAAAGTTTGCCTTGATTGTGTTTGAACTCAACATGTTGAGGCTAGATAGTTCAGTCAGTGAGTATAACCCTTTAATGAACCTAACAGACGGGATGATCACGGCTGGAACCTCTTTGGTTGATTAAAGGCCTGTTGGATCAGAGCTGACCTATGGTTAAACAAAAACAACAACAACAACATAGGACACATTAGATAATACAGTCCTAGATATTCTTACGTATGAATAAAAGACTGGATGGCCACAACAGGATTGTCTTTCGTTATAGGCCTACTGGATCAGAGTTGACCCTACAGTTAAACAACAAGAAGAGGGCCCATTAGATAATGTAGTCTTAGATACACTATGTCTAAATAAAAGACTGGATGGCCACAACAGGATTGTCTTTCGTTATAGGCCTACTGGATCAGAGTTGACCCTATGGTTAAACAACAAGAAGAGGGCCCATTAGATAATGTAGTCTTAGATACACTATGTCTAAATAAAA
>NC_069006.1:12566531-12567715 GCF_001194135.2 Octopus bimaculoides | reverse complement strand
CAGGATTGTCTTTCGTTATAGGCCTACTGGATCAGAGTTGACCCTACGGTTAAACAACAAGAAGAGGGCCCATTAGATAATGTAGTCTTAGATACACTATGTCTAAATAAAAGACTTGGATGGCCACAACAGGATTGTCTTTCGTTATAGGCCTACTGGATCAGAGTTGACCCTATGGTTAAACAACAAGAAGAGGGCCCATTAGATAATGTAGTCTTAGATACACTATGTCTAAATAAAAGACTGGATGGCCACAACAGGATTGTCTTTCGTTATAGGCCTATTGGATCAGAGTTGACCCTATGGTTAAACAACAAGAAGAGGGCCCATTAGATAATGTAGTCTTAGATACACTATGTCTAAATAAAAAGACTGGATGGTTACATTTGAATTGTTTTTAATTATCGTTCTATTAGATCAGAGCTGACCAATTGTTGAACGAATTCTATTTCCACCGCTACTACAAACTAATATCAGTCAAGAAGAGAGTTGTTGCGTGCTCAATGGCTGTCAAATTTCCCTCAAGTCACAAGCTCCTATATTTAAGAGATGGAAGGACACATAAGATAGCGTAGTTCTAGCTAGATTATATCAGAATAATGGATCGGATGGCCACAATTAGAACATCTTTGATTACAGTTCATTTATAGAAAGATAAACGTGACGTGATTGAAGGGAGGTAATTCCTATTGCTTCATTATTACCCTAAATAGGATACCACGTTGCCAGTCAAATTTCCTTTCATTATAAAACTTATACTGAAAATGGCAAATATACTTCACTTTATCGTGCAGTTACTGTAGACTCCATTCTCTTATATATTTAGTTTTAATACACAAAAAATAAGTCATCTTTCAATTGATTCAAAATATTAATTAAGTAGTATGTTGTATTTCTTTCTATTGTTCAAGCTTTCTGTATTTTACTAGTAATTAATTAGATTAACCATAACTTAACTACTAGTACAACGGATTGGACCATGACCATTTCCTGATACGTTATCGAGGATGTAGATTAGGTTTATTTTCATAAAATTTAAAAACAAAAACAAAAACAAAAAGAAAATAATACTTAGGAGTTTCGGTTCATCCTCCTCCAATTTTTATTTATAGTTTTCCCCCGAAAAATTTGCTCGCATAATAATTCTTACACATTTTTGGTACGAGGCCAGCAGTTTCAGGAGG
>NC_069006.1:12562591-12565110 GCF_001194135.2 Octopus bimaculoides | reverse complement strand
AAATTTGCTTTAACCCTAACCCTAGGGTTAGGGTTAATTGTTTCAGAATCGTTTGTTTATGTAGTCGGCACTTAATGTATATCGGCTGAATGGACGTCAGTGATTGGTTGAAATTACAGAAATACGACAACTTTAACATGGAATAACTTATGGATTTCTTTTTTTTTAAAGAATACTAAGAGAAAAAGATGTTTTATATGACACATTCTACCAGTGTTCCAAGTTTCAAAGTGTTTCGTTAATGAAAAATGTGGCCCCCGTTTTAAAAAAGATCCCAAATGTTGTCTGTCAAACCAAAAAGATCCCGTGGTCCTATCTGTTGTAAATGTTATTAATTTGTGGTTAATTAAGTTAATTACCTCAGTAGAAAATTATAGAAGACGTCACTAATACAAAGAAAACAAAATGCAATTTGACTAATAAACAGTTTGAATCAATTGAAAGATTAATTACACTTTGTGTATTAAAAACTAAATATTGAGTTGTCACATAAATTCGTTCGTTTATCAAATGTCTGGAAAGACGTAAAATTTATTCAAATTTCAAAAACAAAAAACAAAAGTTGTAGAGGGAAAATAGAGCTATAAAAATACATAAAAGACTACGATAAAAAATGTTATATATGTTAATTCAAATAATATTGGAAAATAATTAAAATAGATGGAACCCACCCCCAAAACAAACGAGAAAGAGTGACTGTTAGTTCTTTGATATATCAATTAAACAAGGAATCAATAGGGATTACCTCCCTTTAATCACGTTTTAAGTTTGGTGTCAGCTCAGATCGTCACTGATTGCGGCTTTCTTATTTCTGTTTTATGTATCGCTCCATTAAAAAAATATATATATATAGTTCCATGTGATTTGAGGGAAATTTGACAGATATTGAGAATGTAACGACTTTCTTCTTGAGTAATATCAGTTTGTAGCAGCAATTGTTGTTAAGGGCATTCTACGACCTATCATCAAAGAAAACTCCTAATTCCAGCCATGACCACCCAATCTTTTATTGAGGCATAAGTGTATCTCGGACTACGTTATCGAATGTGTCCTCCCATGTTTTTGATGTTGTTTACTGTAGGTCGGTTCTAATCAAACAAGTATATCACCAAAGAGATTCCAGCCGTAGCTATCCCGTCTGTTAGGCTTGTTAAAGGACTACACTCACCGACTTAACTATCTAACCTCAACATGTTGAGTTCAAATACAATCAAGCTAGATTTCACCTACCAATCTCTCCGATGACAAAGGGTACCAGACGTGTACATAATCACATCAACTTTATAGTTTTGCAGATTTGAAACCGCGCCCTTATAATCAGAGTCGAATAACTTTAACCATTAGTCATTGAAATATGCTGTCATCCACTTTACTGTTTGATCTTCATGTAGCTGGCGCCCCTAGGTATTTCTATCTCCCTCTGTTCATTCTTATGAGTCGATAATAGATCCTTATAAGTATTTAATCTTTTTGCTAATGTAAATCTTTCAAGGCGAAACCCCCAGTATGTTCGCAGTCCAATAACAAGTGAAAGATATATAAAAGAATCGAGAAATATGGAGATAAGGTCTATTAATGAGATATTTTGAAGTGAATTCATTTATAATAGTAATGAATGTATTGCATTCAGTGCTCAGGTGCACGAAATCGTTGGAAACGTTTAAAAGAAAGAACAACAATCATAGCCAAAACATTAAGGGGTGACCTGGCAGAATCGTTTGCACGCCAAACAAAATGTTAAGTGTTATTTCTCCCGGCTTTATAGTCCGAGTTCAAATTTTCCTGAAGTTGACTTTACCTTTCGGGGTCGATAAAAATAAAAAGTTGTCGAGCACTGGGATTGATGAAATTGACCATGCCGCTACCCCCAAATTTCAGGCTTTGTGCCTATTTGTAGAATGAAAAAGAATGACAGCCAGAAATACACGCACAGTACATAATAAAACGCACGGTGTAATGTTGCCGTATTTTAGAAAGCATGGAATTTTAGAAGGATGCAGTGTCTTAGTTTATGACACATTGAGTTAAAACTCCCTTAAATGATAAAAAAGAGGAAAGCATCATGTGTGTTTCGAAACAGGCATCTTCTGCAACCCGGGTAGATGTGCTACTTAGATCATTCTACTCCGTTTCTTTCTTTAATTTTGATGCTGTTATCTTTACCGGCGAGAAAGTTTGTTGATACTTAAAACAGAAATAGCACTTTTTTTCGTTATTTTCCCAGTTTTCTTGTTTGAAAATCCATTTTGATATAATCTATTGTTTATCTTTGAATTCACTTCTAACACATAAATGATTTACATTCAAACGGTGTGACTTTTAAAGGTTTTCAGAGTTACCTCCCTTGCATCTCTAGCTTGAACGAAAGTGTTTCAGGAACACTTTTCTTTCTCTTTCTGTTTTATTCTTTTACTTGTTTCAGTGATTTGACTGCGGCCATGCTGGAGCACTGCCTTTAGTCGAACAAATCAACCCCAGGACTTATTATTTGTAAGCCTAGTACTTATTTTGCCGAATCG
>NC_069006.1:12559784-12560551 GCF_001194135.2 Octopus bimaculoides | reverse complement strand
AAAAAACAAGACAGGAAAACAAACGGAAAAGAAAACAAGATAGGAAAACAAACGGAAAAGGCTGTGCGGCCAGACGTGAAAAATTATGTGTATATGAACGCTGTGAGGCATGAACTGAGAGTGGGGACAAAGTAAGTTCGTGTGTTTGCTCGGCGATAGCCAAGGAAGAAAAGGATTAGTGACCGGAAGCATGTGACCAAGCAGGGGTAAAGGAGAGAGAGAGAGAGAGAGAGAGAGAGAGAGAGTGTGGTAGAGGGAGAAACAAATGGAGGAAGTGGTTGGGATCACAGTGACTATAGCTGCCAGCATATGATTGGCTTATAGGATATTCTGAGGAAAATCTATAGATCAGTAAATAAGTAGATTGATTGATTAAAAATATTTCAGTCTTCTATTACAAAATTGAAACAATGTAGGGCAGTGGTTCTCAACCATAGCCCACAAGCATCTCTCCAGTGGTCCATAATGGTCTTCCCTTATAAATATAGTAAATTTTGTTTTAATTGACTTGTTTTACCTTTTTTTGGTGCATCCCCCTAAAGATACCCATGTTTTAGATCTTGCCCAGATATTAAAGATGTTGAGAACCACTAATTGGGAAAGGAAAACAGGAATTTCACAACTCCAATTGTAGAAGTGACATAAACTACTTATAGCATGTGGTAAATTCAATAAAGTTAAAAGGATGAACATTAGCAGTTCATCCTTTTAACTTATCTATCTATCTATCTATCTATCTATCTATCTATCTATCTATCTATCTATGT
>NC_069006.1:12552432-12559774 GCF_001194135.2 Octopus bimaculoides | reverse complement strand
GTGTGTATATATATATATATATATATATATATATATAGAGAGAGAGAGAGAGAGAGAGATAAAATTAATATAGACAGCCATGCACAATGTGTTACCAAAAAGGAAAACTATAATTGTCACTAAATGTGACTAAGGTGTTAGAAAACCTACATCGCTAAAAATAAGAGCGAAAATGCTCTAATTCTGTGGTTAAACCACATAATTGTATATATATATATATATATATAATACAAATAATATGTGAGTATATGCATATATACGTACATGTATGTACATACCTACATCTACATATATATATAGATGCATATCTGGGTACAGGACGTTGCAAAAAAACGTGGACAAAATGGGGACATTGCAAATACTGACATGGACTGTAATCACCCGAAAACACTGGCTGAGAATTCCTTATACTGATCGATCAGTTTCGACTTTTCCCGTAGCCTCATCAGTGAGGACTGCTCTCTTGGCTGATTCTGGACTTAGTTCTCTATCAGTATATATATATTCATCATAAAAAAATATATATATGAGTGAGAGAGACTGATAGTTGATTGGTAAATTGACTGACAGGCAGATAAACAGACAAATAGGTTGGTATTTACAGAGTGCAGTTATGGAGGTTTAAATGTATGGCTGGATCATTAGCTCATTGGACCAAATACCTCCTGGTCTTAAATTACAGTCCTTTAAATTCTGAATCCTTTAAATTGCCAAGGTCAGCTCTGCCTTCCTGGTTGATAAAAGTTTCTCAGGTCCATTTAAGTACTGGGCTTGATATAATTTACTTAACTTCCCTGCTACCTAAATTTTTGGTTTTGCATCCATGTTAGGAATTGTTATTGTAGCACAATGTGTATGAAAATAATGGAAAATGGAACTATTTCTTCTTGAATTTAATGGCTGGAACTGCAAGGCAGAGATTCAGAAGAATGTCTTCCAATGTATTGGATTGTGAAATATGATACTCTGTTCCTTATAAGTTTGACTAGTAGTGTAATAGGATGAAAGTCAGGGACAAATAAGGTTGGTAAGAATTTGTAATGAGATCCTGGCTGTGATTTGAACCAGAGAATTCACAACCGTAGGCCACTATTCAATGATTAATAATTCCAGACTTAATTATTCTCAGTGTCTGAATTTCAGTAGTAAAATAGACATTGGTGTCTAGTTTTATAATGTCACAGTATTGACCAGACTATCAGATGTTGCTATACATCACTAGTCACAATGCACTTTGCATTGTTTTAGCTTTCAAATAATGACACCCAGCTGGTTAGGCGAGCAGGTCAACATACTCTCTGACCAGAAGACTATTCTATCACAAGGTTACCCATTAAATTATGGTATTTACAGAGTGCAGTTATAGAAGTTTAAATGTATGGCTGGATCATTAGCTCATTGGACCAAATGCCTTCTGGTCTTAAATTACAGTCCTTTAAATTCTGAATCCTTTAAATTGCCAAGGTCAGTTTTGCCTTCCTGGTTGATAAAATTTTCTCCGGTCCATTTAAGTTCTGGGCTTGATATAATTTACTTAACCTCCCTGCTACCTAAATTTTTGGTTTTGCATCCATGTTACTGGAACAACACACCATCCAGTCTGGAAATCGAACCTATGATCTAGCAACCGTGAGTGAAATATCCTAACCATTAGGCCATGTGCCTTCACACTTTCATAATTATCTGAAACTGTTTTATAGGGTGCCAAAATAACCTAAAAATCTTGCTTTTCGAATATTTTTTATCTCATTTTTAGGACTGATTGGAAAACAAATGGGACATTTTTAGTCTCATTATCATTTATTTCAGTGGAGGTGCAATGGCCCAGTGGTTAGGGCAGTGGACTCGCAGTCATAGGATTGCGGTTTCGATTCCCAGACCGGGCGTTGTGTGTGTTTATTGAGCGAAAACACCTAAAAGCTCCATGAGGCTCCGGCAGGGGATGATGGCGAACCCTGCTGTACTCTTTCACCACAACTTTCTCTCACTCTTACTTCCTATTTCTGTTGTGCCTGTAATTCAAAGGGTCAGCCTTGTCACACTGTGTCACGCTGAATATTCCCAAGAACTATGTTAAGGGTACACGTGTCTGTGGAGTGCTCAGCCGCTTGCATGTTAATTTCATGAGCAGGCTGTTCCGTTGATCAGATCAACAGGAACCGTCGACGTCGTAAGCGACGGAGTGCCAACAACATTATTTATTTCTAATGTATTCCTGGAGTAGGTCGCATGTATAAAGTTTCAAAGTTTGAAAGATTTTAGAGGTTAAATTCCATGCCAAATTTAACAAAAATCCTCAAATTTATTTCACCTGTTAATTTGAATGCCCATAAAATCTGATTTATGCACAGTTATGAGCTGAAATTTTTTCAAGATTGACTAGGTATTAGGGTTATTTCAATTAGGAAAAATTTCAGGCAATTTGAAAGACAGCATCTTTCAAGTTTGGTTCACAATTAGTTGGAATGCCTTGAATCCAATGTGCAAAACTATCCAACTATACAACAAATGTGCCACTTTATATATTATTCTTAAGGCAGTTGGTGGAAAAATACAGATTGTACACTACGGAAGAAACACATTTATTTACAATTAGCTGATAAATTAATGATGATGAGAAAAATACTATATTTCCTCATGTGTAAATTGCTCTGATGTGTAAGTTGCTCTTGTGTGTAAGTTCTATTCTTGTATAAGTCACATGCATGTAGTGGAGGTGCATTGCTCAGTGGTTAGGGTGTTGGACTCTTGATCATAAGATTGTGGTTTCAGTTCCTGGACCAAGTAACATAGTATGTTCTTGAGCAAAACGCTTCATTTCATGTTGGTCCAGTCCCCTCACCTGGTAAAAATGAGTAATCCTTCAATGGAATATATATATGCCACAAACCCGAGAAACTGGCCCTTATGAGTTGATATGACTCAACAAGGTAACTTTACCTTTCTTTTTCTTCCTCATGTATGAGTTGCAATCCTAATTTAGTGTTAAATCTTGGTAGGAATTGTTTTTCTCTTCATATTCAAACTTTGTCCTATGTATAAATCACACCCCAAGATTTTAAATTAAATACGAAACAGTTTGACTTACACATGAATAAATATATAAAAAAAGATCTTAATAGATTTATCTTTAATTCTGAGCAATGAATGTGTTTTTATTTCGTAGAAACAATGTTTGAACAAATGTTAACAATTAATTAGAATAGTAAAGAATCATTATTTCTAAACAACAATTATAAAATAACAAATGTAAATAAATCTAACAAGTGTTTAAAATTATAAAAGATATAAAATGAAATGTGAAATAACAGATGTTTATTGGTGTATGTACATGTGGTGTATGTACATGTGGTGTATGTACATGTGGTGCCCAACTACACACACTCACAATCACCACATACTCACATGCATATTTGTGTGTGTGTAATATATGTGCATACATTTATATATGTTTGTACATTTATATACATAAAACATATGCATATATATATTTGTATATATATGTATGAGTTCATATATATATATATATATATATATATATATATATACATACATACACGCACACATATGCATGCACATACATGCATGTAATATATGAGTATATGTATATATATACACACTCATATATGTGTGTGTGTAGTCCTAAACTATTTAATAAAATTGGTCAACAGTATAAAAATGACGTCTGGACACAATAATTAGTGAGGCTAATTGAGGTGATGTATAATTGCATTTATTACTAACAAAGGAATGGGATGAGGGCTAAATTGGTGCTGAACTATGTTGACAGTTGTAATGGATTTTTATTGACAGATGTCATATGCCTTATGTCAACAAATGTCATACATTGTTGTTGGCAGATGTAATATTTTCTGGTAACAGATGCAAGAATCTTATGTTAACAGATGTGATATCTACTGTGAACACCAATGATTGAGATAGAAAAAGTAGCAGTTGACCACATCAAAGACATCTTGTTAAGACAATGAGGCAAGGATATATTCCATTTTACCTTAGTTGCTATATACACTGAAAAATATTTGTCTCTAACAGTCTCTCTCTCTCACTGACACAAACATGCACATCATAAATATAAAGATTACCATTTGGTATTAATACAATAATTACTTTTTAATAAGCCTGATGGTTATTTGCAACATAAGTGACTGAAAAGACACTGAAATTTTATATATCAGGCAGCGAGATTTGGCTGGTATGTGGTCACTGGACATCTATCACTGAGGAAATTCAGTTGACTGAAATCCTATTATCTAGCTGTTCTAGCACCCATAACAGATGATTCTTGTCTGCTATGATATATGTCTGTGCGTTTATGCACCCTGTGTCTACATGAGATGATCTTGAGGTGAATACCACAGTATTTGGCATTCTAACAAGACATCCATGATATTACTACTGCCTCTGTCACTAATCAATCTGTGATGTGCCTTGGTGGCCAGTTATTGTAAGGGAGATTATCATTTCTAGATAAATCTCGACAGGATTAGAGGCTTTAATCTTCAATTGAAGACCAAGGAAGAAGATGCTCGGAATGTACATATTTATTTATTTTACTAGTCAGTGTATATATTATGTATGTGTGCAATAAACTTTTACAAGGGAAAGTTTGATTGTTATTTGAAAGTTTTGACTTGTCAAACCTTTCCACATGAAAGTTAATAAATATGTACTCCACTAAAATATGTTGTCTAATCCTTCGGTTTAATGCTAAATTGTTTTGTATACAACTTGACATAAAAACAAGCATGTCACCAAAATAGTTGGCAAGGAATCTCCTGAAGTAATGGTAGCTTGTAACAACATGAACTCTGATAAAGTTACCTATTTAATTTGGCCATTCTACTTGTGTTCGGAATAAATGTTATTGGAACCCATGTAGTGATACTCTGGAATATCCATTTGTTTTATTCTTATTTACTATATATAGATATACATATTTAAAAACATAGATATTGATTACTCTTGTATAACGAGAGCAGCCAAGTGCCTCCTCTAGAGCGAGAAGTTTGTTCTAGTCCTTTCCTTTATCATTTAGCATAAAGCCACCTTGCTCTCTACTGTAGTCCCACTCAGTTGATAGGATCATAATCTGGTGAGTTACATGACAGCTTCACTCGTGCTGGTGCCATGAAAAAATGCATCCAGCACACTTTGTAAAGTGGTTGGTATTAGGAAGGGTTTCCAGCGACAGGAACCATGCCAAAAGAAATATTGAAGCATGTTACAGTCCTTGGACTCAGTGAATTCTGTCAAACCAAACATGGGTTGGATAGAACATTAAAAGATGATGATGATACATACATGCACACATGTGTGTGTGTGTGATATTTAGAAATACATTTTACCATATTATGTGCTGCTTTCATTTTAGTATCAATTAAAACCGATTTAGATTTAAAGTTTATCTGACCCCAGGAGGCACACAAGTCTGATTCACATTTTACTAAGTCTCATAATCTATTGGGTTACACAAACATTTCATTTCACATGTAAGCATGTAGACCAAGTTAGTGAAGTGGTGCCGATCTACATTAAAAGTTACACTCATTATTCTCTAATTTCACTTAGTGTCATTCATATTTGCCATGCTGACATAAAGTGATGTCTCTAATCACTGTTCCTTTACTATGGTTGTTTCATGGTATTATGTTTTCGTTTTTCTTGGGTCCTAGAAATACTAAGGCCAGTTACTCAGTTTCCATGGCATATAAGTGATATAAACCACAACATTCCCTCGATTGAGAGGTTGGTTTGTCCCAAGGTTCAAAGCCAGCATTCTTGAGGGAAAGGGGTAAGTCAATTACATTGACCACAGTACTTGATTGGTGCTTATTTTTAAGCTACTTAATTTCGATCGGGATGTAAACAAACTAACACTTGTTGGCAAGTGGTGGTGGGGGGACAAACACTAACATATATATGACAAGCTTCTATGCAGTTTCCGTCAATCAAATTCATTTACAAGGCATTGGTTGGCCTGAGACTACAGAAGACATTTGCCCAAGGTGCTGCACAATGGAATTGAACCTGAAACCATGAGATTGCAAACTGAGCTTCTAAACATACAACCATGCCTGTGTCTACATTTAGATTTTAATATCAAATATTTAGGTCTACTGGCCTTGTGCCAAAATTTGAAACCAATATTAAATATTTAGAGAAATAAGTCAAAATTTGTGACCTTTTGATCTCACTGTTTATGTTTCATTAACAAGTAAACATTTCAATTTTAGCAATTTAAAAAATTTTAGACAATCTCTGTCTCTGTTTTTATCCTTATTGATGGTAAAACAAAATTTGAAAAACGTTGCTCTATAGTGTCACTTTACATAAGTCACACGATAACATAGGCTTGGGAACAGGGGGTAAAGAGAGGGCAACTGCTCCCCCTCAAATATGGTGGAGGGCAATGAAAATGCTTTGAACGTCCTCCTAAAAACACTGGGTTTGTACCCACGAAGCAAATTTCGTTCCTGCCTTTATCCATGATAGTTGTGGGATTCTGATTAAACTAAATAAATTAGGGAAGGTAAAACTGTAAAAGAGAATTTCTTCAATGCGTGTGTGTATGTATGTTTTTGTGTGTGTAGTTATATGTTTCTATGTATCTAAGCCTCTGTGTGTGTGTGTGTGTGTGTGTACATAATTGTATGCTTGTAATTGTATTGTTGAGTATACTTAGGAATGTCTGTAACGTGCACAATAGTCACAGATCAATGAACTCCTTGATTTCGTTACTGAAGGTTGATGTATCGAACTGAAAGATAATTATAGAAATGTAGCTAACTACAAAAAATTGTCGTGTGATGGATAGATAAATAGATAGATAGATAGGCAGGTAGATTGTCAGAGAGACAAAGTTAACATTTAAAATAACACAAAGATAACTAGAAATGATGGCGTTCATACACTTTCACACGACAAGGGAGGCCACTGCGTTTTGTTATCTCAGTTGTATTATCTTCACTGTTATAAAATGCAGCCCGTGATTACAGCACATGGCAAAAATAGATTTTGAATGTGTATGTCTCTCTCTCTCTCTCTCTCTCTCTGTAGGTGCAGGCGTGGCTGTGTGGTAAGAAGCTTGCTTCCTAATCACATGGTCCCAGATTCAGTCCCACTGCGTGACACCTTGGTCAAGTGCCTTCTACAATAGCCTTGGGTTGACCAAAGCCTTGAGTGGATTTGGTTGACGGAAACTGAAAGAAGCCCGTAGTGTTTGTATGTATATATATATATATATATATATATATAATAATAATAATAATAATAATAATAATAATAATTATAATAAAAATAAAAATAAAAATAATAATATATA
>NC_069006.1:12551350-12552375 GCF_001194135.2 Octopus bimaculoides | reverse complement strand
TATATATATTGCATTTAATGTAATGCTCGCATTACTTAAATAAATGGAGTAGCATAAAAAGTGCATACTGCAATCATCTTTGAAATCCGTGTTGCTTATTTTGATTTTTTGATCACCTAGTTTATTGGAATGGTATTTGTATAATACCATTCCATACGATATTCGGGTGCCTTAACATAAGTACCATATTCAATCTTGAATCTAAATCTAAACCTTCTATATATATATATATATATATATATATATATATATCTCGAGGGAAAAGCAAGGAGAAGAAAATGGAGAATAAATCGATGGAATTACTGATTTATTTGCATGTTGTAGAAAGATGACGCTTTTTTAAAAAAAAACATTAGTTGAAAGCTCAAAAATGTTAAGAAAAACAAACGTAAGAAGAACCTAAAACGTCATCTTTCTACAACAGGCAAATAAATCAGTAATTGTTTTTCTCTCAATATTAATAATTTCAATAATCCTAAACATATACAAATGACTTTGCCATTATATAATACGGATTGAACCAGTGGAACACCTTGGATTCTATAATCCCTAATGAGTACTTAACTTCCTCAAATTAACTATATATATATATATATATATTTACGTCTCTTTGTGTCTGAGTTTGTTCCCCACCCACCATTGCTTGACAACCAATGTTGATATGTTTACACCCCTGTAACTTAGCGGTTCAGCAAAAGCCACTGACAAAATAAGTACTCGGCTCACAAAGAATAAGTCCTGGGGGCGATTTCTTCAACTAAAACCCTTTAAGGAGGTACTCCAGCATTGCTGCAGTCAAATGAATGAAACAAGTAAAAATATATATATATATATATAAATATATAGTGTTAGGGAAAAGAACCAAGGTTTATGAACTCATCGATGAAAATCCAGTCACATATTTATATATATTTTATACTGTGAAACTTAATTTAATTTTAATTTTTAATAAATTGATTTTTAATTGAGTTTTTACGTGTAATTTTGGATTTTATCCCTAATATTATTATTATTATTATTATTAT
>NC_069006.1:12543980-12550895 GCF_001194135.2 Octopus bimaculoides | reverse complement strand
CACACACACACAATGAAAGGCAAAACTGATCTTGATGGTGTTTGAATCTAAAACATAAAAGAGGCAGAACATACTGAAAAATATCTTTCCCATTATCTTAATAATAATAATAATAATAATAATAATAATAATAATAATAATAATAATCCTTTCTACTATAGGCACAAGGTCCGAAATTTTGGGGGAGCAGTATGCAACTGGTACTTAATTTATTGCTCCTGATAGGATGGAAAGTGAAGCTGACTTTGACAAAATTTGAATTCAGAATGTAGAAATCAGCAAAATGCTACCAAGTATTTTGTCTGGCATACTAACAATTCTGCCAGCTGCTACCTTCATAATTATTATTTCTAATGTAGGCACAAGGCCAGCAATTTTTGGGGAGGAAAGGATGACTGGCAAAGCTGACCTTGGTGAAATTTGAACTCAAAACATAAACAGCCAAGAGAAATGTCACTAATCATTTTGTTCAACTCACTAACAATTCTGCTATCTTGCTACTATAATAATAATAATAATAACAACAACAACAAGCCTTTCTACTACAGGCACAGGCCTGAAATTTTGTGGGAGTGGGATAGTTGAGTACATTGACCCTAGTACTCAGCTGGTATTTATTTTATTGACTCTGAAAGGATGAAAAGCAAAGTCAACCTTGGCTGGAATTGAACTCAGATTGTAAAGATAGCTGAAATGCTCTTAAGCATTTTGTCCAATGATTCTGCTAGCTTGCCACCTTGATGATGATAATAATAATAATAATCCTTTCTACTGGAAGCACAAGGCCTCAAATTTGGGGGAAGGGATCAAGTCGATTACATCGACCCTAGTGCATAACTGGTACGTAATTTATCAACCCTGAAAGGATGAAAGGCAAAGTGAACCTCGGCGGTATTTGAACTCGGAATGCAGTGACGGACGAAATACCACTAAGCACTTTACCTGGTGTGCTAACGATTCTGCCAGCTCACCACCATAATAATAATAATAATAATCTTTTCTGCTCGAGGCACAAGGCCTGAAATTTTGGGAGGGGGGTCAGTTAATTAGATTGGTCCCCAGTATGCAGCTGGTACTTAATTTATCAACTCCGAAAGAATGAAAGGCAAAGTTGACCTCAGCGGAATACTGCTAAGCATTTTGCCCAGCATGCTCACAATTCTGCCAGCTCGCTATAATGATAATAATAATAATTCTTTCTAATATAGGCACAAGGCCTGAAAGTTTGGGTGAAGGCGTTAATTGATACATTGGTCCCATTGCTCAATGATACTTATTTCATCGACTCCAAAAGGATGAAAGGCAAGGTTGAGCACAATGACATTTGAACTGGTGTGCTGACGATTCTCCTAGCTTACTGCCTTAATAATAATCTACTATAATAATACTCTTTAATAATACAGTATATGAATGAGAAAGGAAGGGGTGAATAGATGAATAAAGAAGGAAGGGGTGATTGCAAACTGGCAGTGGGAGCTTTCAACTCTGTGTGTGTGTATGTAAAAGGGAGGTATGTGAATGTGTGTGTGTGTGTGTGTGTGTGTGCAATGGAAGTGGGATGGTGAACATTCAATGCTGAAAAGAAAATCAAACAGCGTTTCGATTCTGTGTGAGTATGTATGTGTGTGCGTGTACAAGGGATATGTTAATGTTTGTATGCGTGAACCAGCGTTCTTTCAGTAACAAGCGATGATTGATAACATTGACAAGTGGATTAATTTGATTTACCATCCATATTTATAAATAAAATACTACAATTAACTGTCATTTTTAACAACATGGAGCCAGCTAGTAAGAAGACTAAAAAGAAATTACTTTCTTTATTGGTTGCAAGGGAAAAATGATTATAATTATAGTCATTACTTTTTAATTCTTGAGAAGTGTTTGTATGACTTAATAATAGTCATAGCGTTTATGCATAACGCAGTCGTCATTTTCGGTGTGAAAGTGTATCAGCACTGAAATAATTATATCGTAAGGAAGACCATATAAGCAAATTTTTAATATTATTTTTCATTAGATTTAAGTTGGCAAGCTGGCTAAATCATTAGAGTCCTGGACGAAATGCTGTGCAGTATTTTTTCCAGCTTGTTACTTGCTGAGTTCAAATCCCACTAAAGTCAGCTTTGCCCTCCATCGATGAATTAAAGTACCAGTCAAGTGCTGGGGATCGATGTAAATGATTTACCCCCACCCCCACGAAAACTGCTGGCCTTGTGCCAAAATTAGAAAGTATTATTTTCATTAGTATCAGACAAAAATACCTTTCTGTATTTCTTCTGGTTCTTACGATCTGAGTTTATAAGTTGAAATTCTGCTGAAGTCAGCATTGGCTTTCATCCAAGGTCAATAATGTATCTGTCAACTACTGGATCTCAATGTAATTATTGATTAATTATTAACCTCAACCTTCCACCGAAAAATAAATATGCAAGTTGTTGGTCTTCTACCTAATTAGAAGAAAAAAAAAAATTCTCATAAGTATGGGAGATAACTCTAGATATCTTTTGTTAATACTTAGCAAAACAGACTTAAATTTTTATCTTCTACTTGTTTCAGTCATTAGACTGCGGCCACGCTGGAGCATCGCCTTGAAGAATTTTAGTCAAATGAATCGATTCCAGTATTTTTGTTAAAAGCCTGGTACTTATTCTGTTAGTCTCTTTTGTCAAATCGTTAAGTTACAGGGACGTAAAAACCCCAACACCGGTTGTCAAGCAGTGGTCTCACACACACACACACACACGTTGAGATTCTTTCAGTTTCCATCGACCAAATCCATTCACAAGGCTTTGGTTAGCTTGAGACTATAGTAGAAAACTTACCTAAGGTGCCATGCAGTGGGACTGAAGCCCAAACCATGTGGTTGAGAAGTAAGGGTTCCCCCACCTTTAAGTCAGAAGAGAAAGCACTTCTCATGACCCCTTACAGAGCGTCCAGGAGTGGTGGGAGGGATGTAAGAAGGAAGATGTCCTGAGACCTGAACTTGATTCCTAAAGGCAGCCAAGTGTTAGGTGGTGGGACTAAATCTGCAAGGGATTCAGTCTACCTATCACATAGGTCATAACGGGATTTGAACTTGGAATCAAAAGCATTCCAGGCATGATCATCCTGTCTTTTATCTCGAACTATAGTATTTTATGTATCATTTCTTATTCAGGGTTAGGTATATCTATCTATCTATCTATCTATCTATCTATCTATCACTATATGTGTGTGTGTGTATATGCATGTATTATTTGTGTATGTATATTTGTGTATATACATATGTGTGCATATATGTATGTCTGTATTTATGTATGCTCTGTTTTCATTTATTAGAATTTTTCCTGCAAGAAAAAAAAAAAAAGACTGGTTTCCAACAAAAAACCAAAGCTCCATCACTGGAATTTGGATAACAACAACAACAAAAACATGTTACATGTTTACAAAAGTCTTGCATATTTTTACTGTTCCACTTACAAATTGTATTTGTAAAGTTTATTTTAGCCAATCTCTTTCTTGGCCTTAAAATCCTTGGTTTATCACTTAGACATATATTTGCACAACCAAGTGCACCAATCATAATTGGTATGAAGGTGAATTCATAATTATTTATGTATGTTTGCATGTTATCTATGCATGTTATCTATGCATGCATGCATGTACATAGGATGTATATTTCTCTGTGTGTCTGTGTATGTATATTCCTTTGTAGATATGTTAGAAATGTATCTGGGTATGTTTGAATGTATCTATTTGTGTATGTCTGTAGCTATGTATGTTTGTATATATTTATGTATGTATATTCATATGTATGTATGTCTTGATGTGCGCATGTATGTTCATATATATACTTGTACATTTGCATATTAGCATGTCTGTGTATGTAATGTTTGTGTGCGTATGTATGTATGTATGTATGTAGAGAAAATATTGTTCTTCATTGTCTCATTCAATACACACAACTATTCCTTCTTCCATGGACCTGAAACCAAACAATGACATATTTTTGTTTCACCATTTTCAAGAACAAAAAAAAAAAAAAAGCATTGGGCAGACACTTGACCTCTAGCATTGTTTCATTGACCTCAATGAATTCTGATGCATTATGGGTAATTCTCAGAAGTTGGTTACCCTGATAAATTTATAGACATTATTAAATCCTTTTATGTTGATATATGATTATATGTTGGAATGCTCAGACTAGTTTTCAGTCTGTGATGGAATAATATGGCTTCATCTTTGCAGTATATTTCACAATAGCTTTTTTTTCATCCCTTTCATAGAAGACTCTTAGAATATTTACATATGCTACCACACAACTGGTAATTTATTCAACCTCAGACAGCTTGATCCTTTAGTTACCATATTTCTATTGAAATATATTGCCTTTGTTTCAATTAATACTTGAAATAATAAAAGAATTTAGTAAAATAACTTTGTCGTTATTAATTTGGTGTTTGGGACAAAGTTAACATGAAACTTTGATGGAAAGTTTTAATCTAGATCACTTTAACCCTTTTGTTACCGTATTTCTGTCGAAAAACACAACCTTTGTTACAATTAATTTTGAAAATGATGAGGAATTTAGTGAAGTAACTGTCATTATTAATCTGGTGTTTGAAACACAAACTACCATGAAATTTTGATGGAAGCTTTTAATTTTGCTCACTTTAGAACATAAAATTCACATCAGAGAACGATCAGTGCTGTGAGGTAATTTTTTTACCAAAAGGGTTAATTCTAAATCACACTTTTGTTTCTTTGATGAGAGGCTTTCTTCTGTACTCTGTGATGATGATTCCAGTGTTATTACACACAGGGAAAAAGATCTTCAAACTCTTGTGGATGAAGTTTCATTGGCCTTTAGCATGTTACACCTCACAATAAATGTTAACAAAACTGTTCTTTATCAGCTCTGCTCCGAAAAGCTTTGTGTGGATCCAAAAAACAGTTATAATGTTAAAATGTATATTCCTTTATATGTTGAATGGGGATGTGAATTTTGCTGATGAAATTAGAAATAAAGTTTTTAAAAATCAACGTAACTTTTAGAAAATTACAATCCTTATTATTGTTTCAATATCAAAAAAACAATTGTAATATATGTTGTCTTTCTGTTGGTGATTTGAAGAGACATGTTTCTGAACTGTTTTCAATTGTCAGTTGTCTTTATCCTGCATTGCATTTAACTGAGAAGAAGAGACACTGAAGCAATAGCTGTGGTAAATGTTGCAGGTGATGAACTGGGTTAAAATGACTTCTTTATAAACTGAAGTTAACATACAAAGACTGTCTTAACATATGACAGTAAAATATGTATTTTTGTAACATGCATTTTGTCTTTTGTTGTATGGCTGTGAAATATGGACATTAGATTGAAAATATGTTAAACAGTTGGAGTGATTTCAGCAAAGGTGTGTTTGTCAAATTTTTGCATACATCTTAGAGAGATGAGGTGAGTGATGTTGATGTCTTGGTAAAAGCATATGGTGTAAGCATAGAAGTTCTCTTGTGACATAACAGACTGGGATGGACATGCCACAGAGTTTGGATGGAAGATGGAAGGATTCCAAAGCATTTCTTTGTGGAGAACTATGTTCTAGATAAAAAGACCTCTCTATAAACTGGACTTAAAATACAAACACTGCCTTAAATCTTATTTACAAAAATGCAATATTCATATGGGAAGTTGGAAAAGTATTGCAATTGAGAGGGCATCACAGAGAAAAAAATATTGAATGTATTCATGTATTTTGAAGAGAATTGCATTCAACACACAAATTTTAAATGAGATTTACAGGAAAAAAACTATTTCACATGTTCAACTTCTAACCAAGTTTGTCTTTCAAAGACTGGTTCTTTTAGACTCTCAAGAATGCATGAACCAAAACAAGCTAATAATGGTTTCAAATTTTGATAGGAAGCCAAAAATTTTAGGGGAGAGTGCAACTCAATAACACTGATCCCAGAGCTCAACTAGTACTTCATTTTATCAACCCCAAAAGGATAGAAAGCAAAGGTGATCTTGGTGGGATTTGAACCCAGGATATAAAGAGCCAGAAGAAATACTATTAAGCATTGTGTCTGTCATGCTAATAATTCTGCCAGCTCACTGCCTTAAACTAATAATAAATCATAACCACATAAGAGTTTATTTGTGCCAGTCATGTTCTAAATTGTGGTTTGAGGAGATGTATATCTGTACACAAGACAAATTGCTATGATTCTGCATTGCATTTAACTGAGAAGAGACATTTATGTAATAGTTGTAGTAAAAACTGCAGGTAATCAACTGGGCCATAAAGTCATTCACTTTGTGATCCTTTAACAAGCAATGGTCATTATCATTATTGAACTAACTTTCATTGTGTGTGTGTGTACATGTATTTATGTATGTTTCTTTGTTTCTATTTGAATCCTTCCTAAAAGAAAGGAGTTGATTTCTAACAAAGAAACAAAGCGCCATCACTGGAACTTAAATAACAACAATAAATGCTACAGGTTGAACTTTAGAAAAGTTTTGCATATTTTTACTGTTCCACTTAGAGGTTGTATTTGTAAACTGTGTGTTCGCTGGTCTCTTTGTTTGCCTGAAAATTCTAGCTTTTTCAAATTGTCATTTGAGTATTTACTAACATAACAAGTAAAACTAATAATTATTGGTATAAATATGAATTTATAATCAGGGAGGAGGAGTTTAAGGTTTTGAAGCAGTTGTTCATAAATGTTATCCGTCTCACTGATAATGGAAAGGATGTTCACATCTGCAGGGAAGTGACCCCAGTAACAATATCAAGCCTCCTGTTACATTTGCAGTTGGTAGAAGTTTAGTTGAAAATTTTCTACCAGTATTCTTTAGATATATATACGTATACATGTACGTGTGTGTGTGTATATATATATATATATATATATATATATATATATATA
>NC_069006.1:12536304-12543317 GCF_001194135.2 Octopus bimaculoides | reverse complement strand
TCCCTCCAACAAATTCACTCACAAAGCATTGGTCAACCAGGGACTATAGTAGAAGACACTTGTTCAAGATGCTGCACTGTGGGACTGAACCAGAAACAACATTGTTGCAAAACAAGCTTCTTAACTACACAGCCATGCTTGTTTAGCATACATAAATACATACATACATATATATGAGCATTGTTTGTGTGTGTGTGTGTGTGTGTGTAATATTGCATAAAGACATTACCCTTCCTCTTCTCAGGTTTAGGAAGCTCTTTAGTCTTGCAAGTTACAAAGTGATCTTGCTTCTGCTTGGTGCCATGACAACAGCACCCAATACACCCTGGTATCAGGAAGAGAAACCAGCTATAGAAAGCATGCTCAAAGTGACACATTGGTTCCTCTCAAAACATCCAGCTGATATCAGAATGGAAAGCAAACATAAAGATGATATGTGTGTGTGTGTGTATAAATATATATGTAAAGATGTAATGATGATATATGTGTGTGTGTGTGTGTGTGTGTGTGTATACAGGGTGTCCACAAAGTCTGGGTACATGGGGATTATCACATACTTAAAGAAATTATTATTTCTTATATTTAATTGTTTATGTTATGGGATTAACACATACTTTAAGAAATTATTATTTCTTATATTTAATTGTTTATGTTATGATTTTATTTACTCCATGTACCCACATGGGGATTAACACATACTTTAAGAAATTATTATTTCTTATGTTTAATTGTTTATGTTATAATTTTATTTACTCCATGTAGCCAAACTTTGTGGACACCCTGTGT
Organism: Octopus bimaculoides; assembly: GCF_001194135.2. NCBI lineage: Eukaryota > Metazoa > Mollusca > Cephalopoda > Octopoda > Octopodidae > Octopus > Octopus bimaculoides. The sequence continues at coordinate 12,542,531 of NC_069006.1, read as the reverse complement.
GTGTGTATATATATATATATATATATATATATATATCCTTCCAAATTTGTTTATAATTCACATTGAAGCTTAAAATTTAAAATTGTATACTATTACCTACGTAGTTTTTAGATTATCCAAAATACTGTTGTGCATAATCAACGCATAATAAATTGATATACATACATAATCATCTATTTGTGTGTATATCAATCTATCTGTCTATCAATATATCTATCTATACACACGCACACCTATTTTATTTTTACACAAAAGATTGATAATCACTTTGAAGTTTCAGTTATGTGGCCTTTATCAAATTGTCTGATGGAGGCTACATAGCCAGAATTTCAAAGTAATTATCAATGTAATCTTTGTCAAATGATTCATTTGTCTCAAGGTCATGCTGATCACTAATGATAGACAGTAATCTAAGATGGTGTCAACACATCATCATTTCATTGGCTAACACAGGTCACATGATTCACACATACAAGTGTTATGTTATTTATGAGGTCTGTGTTAACAACTGACAGAATATTTGGGAAATTTGAAGTAACCACAGGAGGCATCAGGTCAATATATAAAGGTGTGTACATGTGTGTGTGTATGTATATACGTCGACACACACACAAACTCCAGAGTTGGATCTACTGCTTAAGTCAAATTCAGTACTTGCATATCTACAATATCCTACCAATGCTTGATGTCTTCAATTTTGTTTAATTCACTGTGAGCTCTATATTATTGAGCCTAGCCATTTCTGGCATCCTATGTGTTGATGTGCCTAGACTCTAATGAATCCTTATGACTAAATTATATATATATATCATCATCATCATTGTTTAACGCCCGCCTTCCATATATATATATATATATATATATATATATATATATATATATATATATATATATATATATAAGGGGGTGCTGAAAAGTTCCTGTCTTTAAGTCTATCATGAAAGGGTAAGAACTGTAACTTTTACGGAGGAAGATATGCAAAATATCATGATGGTATAGATTATAGCCTTCCCTTTTTTTGCAGATTTAATGCACAATGGCAACTTCTACAGTGGATTTTGGTAAAACTGAGGCACAGGCAGTCATGAAGTTCCTCTTTTTGCAAAGAAAAGGAGTGGTGGAAATCCATGGCAAGATGAAGGAAGTCTTGAAGAATGGCTGCCCATCTTAGTCCTTAGTATAAATCTGGGTGTCAAAGTTTCAGACTAGTCATTTTGAGGTCACAGATGAAGCCCGGTCAGGACAGCCAACTTCTGTGGCCACAGAGGACAAAGCCAATGCTGTTCATGTCATGATTCTTGAGGACCACCGGATTTCAGCTAAAGCCATAGCAGAGACTTTGAGGATTTCCCGCGAAAGAGTTGGTCACATCATCCACAACATTCTGGACATGAAAAAGCTTTCCACAGAATGGGTGTTGAAATGCCTGAATGCAGATCAGAAGTGCATCAGATTGATGACATTAAAGGCGATTTTGGGCCAGTTTGCAGTGGGAGAGGCTGATTTTTTGGCTCGTTTAGTCATCGTGGATGAAACATGGCTTCATTCATATGATCCCCTTACCAAGCAGTAATCAGTGGAGTGGTGTCACAGCAGTTCATCGCACCGCAAGAAGTTTCAGATCCAGAAGTTATCTGGAAAGATTCTGGTTTCAGTGTTCTGGGACAAAGACAGGGTACTCCTCATGAAATACTTGCCAAAGGGTTGCACCATCAATGCAGAATACTACAAGTTGGACAAACTGCATGAAGCTTTGAAGCTGAGCCATGATGTCCTGTTTTTGCAGGACGGTGTACTAGTACACACAGCACACGAAACTCTATGGAAAACATGTGACTTTGGCTTTGAATTGGTAGACCACCCACCTTACTCTCTTGACTTGGCACCCTCCAACTATCACCTCTTTCCACAACTAAAGAGAATGAAATTTCACTCTGATTCAGAAGTGATTGCTGCCACAGAACCCTGGATGAAAGCCCAACCTTCTGAGTTCTTTTTACAGGGTTTAGAAAAAACTGAAGGACCACTGCAATAAGTGTGAGGGGAATATATTGAATAAAATCATAATTAACTGATCCTCCTGTATTTTTCTTTTACCTAAAGCCATAAACTTTTGAGCACCCCGCCCCCGTGTATATATATATATATATATATATATATATATATACTTGTGTATGTATGTGTCTTGACATTATGTAAACTGTTACTGCCATTCAAGTAGTGTCATCCATTTTGAATATTCTCTGGCAACATGTCTGCCATGGACAACTATTTCCTTGCTTGGAACCAGTCAGGATTGGCAACAAGAATTGTGTCTGGCCATAAAAAAAGTGATCTCAATAAAACTATTTTCTTTTACCTAAAGCCATAAACTTTTGAGCGCCCCTCGTGTGTGTGTGTGTGTGTGTGTGTATATATATATATATATATATATATATATATATATACATACACACACACACTCACACACACTTATGTATGTATGTGTTTGTGAGCATATGTATGTTAATATCTCCTTGTCTTGACATTATACACATATACGCGCGCACACACACACACACACACACACAGAGCTATCCCATGGAATTCTTATTAATACTACTTTCAGTTCTGATGAAAATGTTTCCTCTCACTGCAGCTCCTCCCCTCCATCACTTCCTACCCATTCTGTCCCAATATCTCTGGCTATATATATCTTTCTACAAACCCCTATAATCCTTGCTATGTACCCTGTTATTCATATTAACTCATTTCTACACACCTTCACATCTCCTTTATATTTCTCTATATATCTTTGCTATTGTGAAAAACTAATTCAGTTCAATTAAACTACTGATTTCTAATTAAGGCACAAGGCCAGCAATTTTGAGAGGATGAGGCTAGTTGATTTCATTGACCCCCCCACCCGCCACCATCCTTCCTATCGGTACCTGCAGTTTGTACTTTATTTTATCAAACCTGAAAAGATGAAAGATAGTGTTGACCTCAGCAAGATTTGAACTGAGAATGTATAGAATCAGAAGAAATAATGCCAAGCATTTTTGACCAATGCTCTAACGATTCTGCCAATATAACACTGGTGTGCTCCCTTGCAAAAGGGGAGTGTAACAGTGATGGGAAGGGGTGAATGTCAGTGTGTGTAGTGTTTGTCTACCCCCACCTAGAATATACATCCTTAGAAGGAGTGTATATTCTGAGTCAGTGATTTCTTAAGGCATGGGCATGCTGTGCATTGCCTATGGGTCCTTAAAGGTCTAGGCCAATGGTTTTCAAACTTAATACCTGGGCTAGATCCAAAACCTTGATTGAAGTCAATTAAAGAAAAATTTATCGTAATTATAGAGGGAAAATGGTCAGAGGCTGCTGGAAAGATGCTTGAAGACTGCATGCAGCCCTTGGAGCCACAGTTGAGTACTGCTGGTCAAGAGGCCCAATTCTAATCAATCTGTTGCTGTCAATAAATTCAATAAAGCCCAGAGCATTGAGTTGCAAGGGAGCACACCAGTGTTATATTGGCAGAATCGTTAGAGCATTGGTCAAAAATGCTTGGCATTATTTCTTCTGATTCTATACATTCTCAATACTAACAATACTTCAAACAATGTCATTCAGGCCTTAAACACTAAGGACAATGTCAAACCTTTCAGTTTGCCATAAGATCTTTGGTTTTTCTTCAAAATCCCAGAAATGTCTTAACAAAATGACATTTAGCCCTTTTGTTACCTTAATTCTGTTGAAACAAACTACTTTTGTTTCAATTTATTTTGAAAATAATAAAGAATTTAGTAAAATAACTTTGCCATTTATAAACTAGTATTTGGAACAACGATTAACATAAAATTTTGATGGAAGGTTTTAATTTAGATCATTTTAATGCTTTTGTTATCATATTTCTGTTGAAATCAATCATCTTTGTTTCAATTATTTAAAAAAATAAATAAGAATTTAGTTACATAACTTTTGTTGTTATCAAGCTGGTATTTGGGACATAAATTGATATGAAATTTTGATGGAAGGTTTTAATTTAAATCACTTTAAAACATCAATTGTGTATCTTAAAACCAGGGACAGTCTTGAGCTGGTTGGTATCAGAAAGGTTAATCTATCATTGCCAGATCAATAAATCAATCACACCTCTCCCTTCTCTTACACCCCACCCATATACATTTCTTACATCCAAGAAATGAATTTTGTCGGTATTTTCTTTGTGTTTAGTCTGAGCTTTATATGTTTCGGCCAGGCATTAACACCACTTCCCATCTGTGTTAATTACAGCTGAAGAAGAATCAATAAGATTAAATCCTCTCCCTTTCCCCTACCCCTGTCCCACATTCACTCTCTGTTTCATCCTCTGTGTTTTGCAATGAGCCAGATCCCTATGTGAAATTTATGGACTGTCACCATGTTCTTTAACCATTTTACTCCCAACCTGCCTGAGACCACACCTGGTTCTATAATATAAACTTCTGGTTTTAACATGATCTACGTCAAAACTTTCCCTCAAAATGTGTTCCAAACACCAACTTAAACATAAAGTTAATTTACTAAATTCTTCATTATCTTCAAAATTAATAGAAACAGAGGCAGGATATTTCAACAGAAATATGGTAACAAAAGGGTTAAAGTGAACCTAGAGTAAAACATTCCATCAAAATTCTATGTTAACTGATATTCCAAACACTAATTTAATAAATGACAGTTATTTTACTAAATACTTCACTACCTTCAAAACCGAAATGAAGGCAGTGTTGCACTTTAACAAGAAAATGGTAACAAAGGTTTCTTTATTCAGGGGTTGACTATTTGAGAAGGTTTGTCAGGGTCAGTTCAAATGACTTACATCCATGATCACAACCTAAGTAACCCTAACCCAGTCTGAAAGAACTTTCAGTCCTTCTGGTTAAATGTGGGGTGTGGGGCAATGACAGTTGTTCCTTGGCTTGGGTTGGAAATTTGTTTATTCAAAAATAGTTGTCTGTGGAAAAAAAATATCCAACTTCACCAGGAATTGAACCCTGGTGTGTTGAACTTCAAGAATTGTTGCTTAGATCCAGATCAGCCCTGATAATAGAGTAGACCTGTGATCAGATGTGTTTCAGCCATGTCCACCATGTGGTGTTTTTTTGAGCCATAACATTTCTAGGACTATGTTACTGTTGGTCTATCTGGAGTTATTGTTTGATCCTGTGTCAGCCCTTTTCAAGCAACCCCCTGATCAAATTTCACAATTGCCAACTGCAGAACAACATTCCACTTCTGATCTCTCTCTCTCTCCTTCTCTAACAGCCACCACACACTGATATAAATACTTCTCCTTACTACCCTGCCCCTGACTCACCCCACTTCCACTGATACTACTGCACCACTACCACACAACCAATACCATCACCACACCACCACTACCACCATGTGTAAACTTTCCCATCCTTTTACCAAAATAACATTGTGTACAAGACTGAATTAACAACAAGGTATAACAACCACCACCACCACCACTGCGACCACTTGAACTCCCTAAATCACAGCTCATACATCATTGAGAGAGGGAGAAAGAGAGAGAAAAGGGGTAAGCTGAAGTTAGAAGTTGAACCATGACTGTGTTTCCTTTCAAGGGATCTGAGAAGATGAGCTGCAAGTTGCATTTATCAGTGTTAACTGCTTGTATGGTGAATATAGAAGTCACTCTGATGGTGCTAATGAATGAAACGGTGTTTACCAAACTTGGCATTTGTGCACTGGGTTCATGTTACTGCCCGAAGGACAGTTGTATACTTTGGAAAATTCCACAGAGTTTGATAATGGCCCCTTGACTCTGGAACAAGAAAAAAGAATGGGATTAGTGAAAGTTAATGATAGAATATTAAATTTGAACAAAATACCAAATACATAAATATATATATATCGTTCGTTTAACGTCCGCTCTCCATGCTAGCATGGGTTGGACGATTTGACTGAGGACTGGTGAAACCGGATGGCAACACCAGGCTCCAGTCTAATTTGGCAGAGTTTCTACAGCTGGATGCCCTTCCTAACGCCAACCACTCCGAGAGTGTAGTGGGTGCTTTTACGTGTCACCCGCACGAAAACGGCCACGCTCGAAATGGTGTCTTTTATGTGCCACCCGCACAAGCCAGTCCAGGGGCACTGGCAACGATCTCGCTCGAAAATCCTACGGGAGCCAGTCAGGCGGTACTGACAATGACCACGCTCAAAATGGTGCATCTCAT
>NC_069006.1:12529139-12531634 GCF_001194135.2 Octopus bimaculoides | reverse complement strand
GCCAGGATGTAACACTAAATTAGAGGGTGTGACTCACACACAAATGCATCCATCCCAGGGATGGACAAAAGTTGGTATACATTTGCTAAATATAAATGGAATGTTCTTTTCATTTCCTTATTTCTTTTTAGGATAAGAAATAAAAAGAACATTCCATTCATACTCAGCAATTGTATATCTACTTTTTCCCATCCATGTAAATGTGTGTGTGTGTGTGTGTGTGTGTGTGTGTGTGTGTGTGTGTGTGTGTGTGTGTGTAATAATTATCATTTGATAAATACAGAAGTAATTGGTGAGCTACTTCAACTTTTCATTCTTGAAAAGAACAATATTCAACTGTACTTTTATAAAGTGTACCATGTACAATGCAGTAATCACTCAGGCTTATATAACATGACTGCTCAGTGAGAATATGTGGGAAAAGTGGGAAAAAATGGGGAAAAACCAAAAAACAAAAACGCTCTTAGGAAAAGAGGGATGATTTTGTTCTTGAATGCTAAGTTAAATCCCTTTAATCAAAGCCTGGGATTTGTCAAAAAAAAAAAACAAAGTAAAGAAATAATACTGTTTATGCTGATATAGAGATGAGTGATGTAATATGTTTTATCTTTGAAAATAAATAAATGTCATTAATGAGTGTGTAATTTTTTAGTGTATAGGTGTAGCATTATGAAAATGTCAAAACCCATGGCTAGCAGGGTTATTTAAATAAGAGAAAGGTGTGTCTAACATGGTGAGGTGTCCTCCAACTTGACAACAGAAATTTGTTAAGATACATACACCTGGTAAATATCTCTGACCTCATGTTTAGATTGTTAATACTGTTCTTTGAGTATGTGTGTTCAGTCACAGGATCAACATTTTTTTGGTTCAGTGATGTATGGCTTTGATCTTTCCAAAATATTCCACTTAATGTTTTGCAGTGTACTGCTGTCTTGGAGCTTCCAGATATTGCTTGAAAGCTTTGAGCTATTCTTTTTGTTTGTGTGCCTGAAAGAGGACTGAAGGATGGAGTCACTCTTTTACAAGCCACCTTCTTTCAGGCTCCTTACTTGGCAGACTTGAAGTAACCTCAGCTTCTTAGACAACTGAGGTAACCATGAATACTTGGTCTAGTGGGCATGTATCTGGATTCCTGAATTTACTGTCTAGAGTCAGTTTCTGGTTAGTGGAACTTAATATTTGTGTATGTATGTACACACACAAACACACACACATATGAGGTGCATTCCAGAAGATTTGAAACTTTTTTAGGAGAGGCAGTTATAATTGTTGAAGAATACTGTAATTTTAGTATATCATTACTATATGTCTAATAAGTTGACCTGCTAGCATTTTTCTTTAAATTCCAGATTGAAGAAGATAGCTGTAACAGCACTTTGAACACATCCTACTAAACACTGCTTGTCACAGCCGACTAGTTTGCTTGAATGCTGTCAGGTCATGAAGACAATTTGGAAGCTCACTATGCAATGATGCTTTGCGTTAAACTGGGGGAAAATGCTGCAGAAACTTACAAAATGCTTCAGACTGCTTATGGATTAACTTGTATGAGCTGAGCATCTGTTTTTCACTAGCATAGGAGATAATGGGAGGGAGAGGGATATTAGAATGTCAGAGCTGGTTGGGAAAATTCACAATTTTCTGGATGAAAATCATCGTGTGCCAATAATTACACAGTTTCAAATTGGTGTAGCAGTTGTACACAGAATTATTCAAGAAGATCTGACCACATACAAGATTTGTGCAAAGTTTGTTCCCAGGGTGCTCAGTGATGAAGAGAAGAAGAGCCGCCATGAGTCTCTGATGACCTGTGACAAAAGCTGGATCTACTGCTATGATCTAGCAACCAAGAGTCCAATGGAAGTATACTGGCTCCCCCAGATCCAAGATGGCCAGGCAAAGCAAGTCCACCAGGAAGCTCATGATGATCAAGTCTGCAAGAGCATCATCTACATCTGTTATGTTCCATCCAGCCAGATGGTTGACAAGGAGTACCTTGTGAAGGTTTTGAGGGAGTTCAGGAAGAGATTTTGTTGCAAAAGTTCAGAACGCTTCCACTCTGTTCAGTGGAACCTGCACCAGAACAATGCACCAGTCCACAATTCTATCCTGGTAACCAACTACTTGACAGAGATGGGCATCTAAACTGCCCCTTACCCTCCCTACAGTCCAGATCTTGCTCCCTGTGACTTTTGGTTGGTCCCCAAATTGAAGGAGAACCTCGGGGGCAGTTGTTCTGAAGACATTGAGAAGCTGGAAGAAGCTGTGACAAAAGCCCTGGACACCTTCACTTTGGAGGATTCCCATGTGGCCTTCACAAAGTGGCTGGAGCACAACAACAAGCGCATTGAAGCCAGAGGCCCCTGCTTTGAAGAAGATTAAAGTTTTGTACTTCTTTAAAATTAATAAATGCCTCACCTGGAAAAAACCCAAAACTCCAGGAATGTCCCTTCCCCCGAGAGAGAGAGAGAGAGAGAGAGAGAGAGAGAGAG
>NC_069006.1:12522946-12529069 GCF_001194135.2 Octopus bimaculoides | reverse complement strand
AGAGAGAGAGAGAGAGAGAGAGAGAGAGAGAGAGAGAGAGAGAGAGAGAGATTTCCTTTTTATAGTTTGTGATATTCATCTCAAGAAATTCTACAGTAAGACAGATGGATTCAGGAGGGGAAGAAGAGAAAACCTCTGGAAAGAGAAATGATTGATGTATGCAGTTGGGGAAATTATGGTTGGCAGATATATCTCATGGCTGTAGCAGTGATTGACATATGCACACTCACACATAGAAACTTGGAGGGATAAATAGGTAGATAGATATTGGTAGACAGTCAGATATTGGTTTAGATATTTGTAGATAGAGAAATAGACAGATATAGATAGAAAGATAGAGGCAGATAGATAGATAGATAGATAGATAGAAAGATAGAGGCAGATAGATAGATAGATAGATAGATAGATAGATAGATAGATAGATAGATAGACAGAGAGATAAATAGATAGATAGATATTAGCAGATAGACAAATACATGGATATCTATTGGTAGATCTTGATACAAATGTAAATATAGACAGACAGTAATGTACCTTATTGGTCCAGGACTATGTACTTCGGTCCTAATCTGGTTTAGGGCTTCTTCATCTCTCATTTTTCCACACCAAATCTTTGAATAAGAAACACATTCAAGGTTTGTTAAATCATTACATTCTGTTGGTAACTCAAAATTAATACAATTTAATGCCAAAAGTCTTAGATTCACAAAATCCTTCCCTCATCTCTCTCTCTCAATAACAATAACAACAATAATCCTTTCTATTATAGGCACAAGGCCTGAAATTTGGGGGGAGGTGTAAGTCAATTACATTGACCCCAGTGCTCAACTGGTACTTATTTTATTGACTCCAGAAGGATGAAAAGCAAAGTCGACCTCAGCAGAATTTGAACTCAGAACATAAAAATGGACAAAATGTCACTAAGTTTTTCGCCCCACGTACTAACAATTCTGCCAACTTGCTGCTATAATAATAATAATAATAATAATAATAATAATAATAATAATAATAATAATCACCCTTTCTATTATAAGCACAAGGCCTGAATCTTTGGTGGAAGGGGATAATTGCATTGATCCCAGTGTTCATTTGGTACCTACTTTATAAGCCCCAAAAGGATGAAAGACAAAGGTGATCTTGGCAGAATATGAACACAATTTGGAAGAAATGCTGTGTTAAGGATTCTGCCATCTTTCTGCCTTTAATAATATTTCTTTCAAATTTTGCTGCAAAACCAACAATTTTTTAGTGGGAGGGAGTTAACCAGTTGCATCAACATCAGAGCTCACCTGGTACTTATTGACCCCGAAAAGATGAAGTTGACCTCAGTGGAATTTGAATTCAGAATGTAAAGGGTCAAAAGAAATGCTGCTGAACATTTTTGTCTGATGTAGTAATAATTCTGCCTGCTTGACCCTTTGATAATAATAATACTAACTCATTCTTCTACAGAAACAGGGCCTGAAATTTTGGGGTAGCGAGCTAGTCAATTATATCAACCCTGGTATTTATTTGATCATCCCTGAAAGTGATGAAAGGCAAAGTTGACTTCAATGTAAAACCAAAAGAAATGCTGCTAAGCATTTTGTCTGACATGCTCATGTTTCTGCTTGTCCCCTGCCTTTATTCTTTCTATTATAGGCACAAGGCCTGGAATATTGAGGCGGGAAGTAGACATCAATCCCCAGTGTTCAACTGGTGCTTGTTTTATTGAATCTGAAAGGATGAAAAGTAAAGCCAACATCAGTTGAATTTGAATCCAGTGTAAAGAGCCAGAAATAAATGTTAGCATTTTGTCTGACCTGCGAGTGATTCTGCCAGTTTCTGGCCCCGACATGGCTATGTAAAGAAGCTTGTTTTTTGACCCTGTAGTTTTGGGTCCAGTTCCAGCACCTCGCACATTGAGCAAGTGTGTTTTACTATAGCCCTGGGCCAACCAAAGCCCTGTGAACATATTTGGTAGATGGAAACTGAAAGCAGATTGTCATATGTGTGTGTTTGTATGTGTTTGTGTGTATTCTTGTCTTGACATCATGTGATGGATGTAAATGAGCTTCAACATCATGCAAGAAATGTTGTTTTTAATCTTCCTTGTAAAACATATTTACATAATGGAAAATATTACCTTGCTTGGAAACAGGTAAGGGTTGGCAACAGGAAGGGTATCCAGCCATAGAAAAACTGCCTCAACAAATTCCGTCTGATCCATGCAAGCATGGAAAAGTGGATGTTAAACCAATGGTGAAGATGTAAGTTAAACACACACACACACGTACATAAACATTGGGCTTCCATACAGTTTCTGTTTACCAAATCTACTTGCAAGGCTTTGGTTAGCCCAGAGCTATAGAAGAGGACACCTGCCCAAGGTGCTGTGCAGTAGGACTGAACTTGAGACCACATGGCTGGGAAGCAAACTTCTCAACTATACAACCACCCTGAACCTGTTTTAAATAAAATGTTTCTAATGTATCAATCATAGTTAATGAACAAAGAAAAGGAAAAAAAAAAAAAGACAATTTGACTTACCCGTGCATAGTTAACAAAGAACAGTTGTTCATGAGTGAGGTTGATCCCTGGTAATGGTGGTTCAGCCCCATGATCGGCGACCCACTGTTGATAGGCCTGGTTGGGATAGAAACAGAAGACTAGAGAACAGAAATAGATATCCACAGTTGATAGACCATGGATCGGTTGTTCTCAACAATTTTTTTTACCTATGGGTCCCTTTGATCCTTATTTTACTCAAGTGGGCCCCTATAAGCAATCGATGCTTAACAAATTTGGTTATATTTTTATAATGATTCTGCCAGCTCACTGCCTTGCTGCAAGGTCTTAAATTTTGTCACAAGGCCAGCAATTTCGTGGGAGTTGGGTCAGTTGATTACATTGACCCCCAGTGTTCAGCTGGTACTTGTTTTATTGATCCTGAAAGGATGAAAGGCAAAGTTGACCTCAGCAATATTTGAACTCAAAGATGGACAAAATGCTGCTAAGCCTTTTGCTCAGCATGCATTAGCATGCCTCTGCCTGTTCATCACCTTAATAATGATAATTTTTTTACCTGGTAAGCTTGTTTCAAACCTCCATTGTCGGCAATATTTTCTCCAAGTGTGTTTATACCTCTTATCTGAAATATAGAGTAAATTACGGGGATAAAGATAACAAAAATGATGAAGCTGATGATGATGATGGTGAGGAGGAGGAGGATGTTTGTGATAATGGTAGTGATGATGGTGATGTTGATGATGGCAGGGATGATAATACCACCACTATCAACACTGCCAGATGAAGATAATGGACTCAAACTATGCATAAACAGAAGTCTAACATCTCTATTAAAGTAGGAAAAAAAAAACTTCATTAAATTAAATTAACAATTTTGTTAAACTTACCTTTAAACTAATCAAAATTAAACTCACCTTTAAACCAGCTTGCTTCAAGACAAAACTGGAATATTGGTCTATCATACACTGTGCCTTCTTATTAAAAGCCTCTATAGTCTCATTCTTCCACCATTGTTTCAAATTACCAGTTTTATCAAACTTTCTACCTGTAATAATCAAAGATATGTGTCTGCAGGTGTGTTTTGTATTTTTGTCTTTGAAGGTGAATCACTTATTTAATGAAGTCTTTATATATCTTAAAACAAAATATTGCAACATATTTTCAATATAATTTTTTTACCACATTTTTGTGAAATCTATAAACTTTGTTTCAATTAATTTTGAAAATAATGAAAAACTCAGTAAAATAACTTTGTCATTATTAAGATGGTGTTTGCAACATAAATTGATAATAAATTTTGACCGAAGATTTTAATTTAGATCACTTTAACCCTTTTGTTACCATATTTCTGTTGAAATACTTTGTTTCAATTGATTTTGAAAATAATGAAAAGTTTGATAAAACAACACAAATCTCATAGTCTTTACACGATTTCGCAAACAACAGTCTTAGATACCCACCCCCATATCTTTCTTCAGATGGTTTCACAAACAGCAACCCCATAAACCCAATCCACTTATTGTTTCATTGATTTCCTTAACAACAGTTCCATATACCCACACAATTTGTTGTTTTGATAATTTCACAGACAACAGCCCCGGTGCAAGATACTTCAGTACTCCATATTGTTTAGATTTCACAAACAGTACTTCCAGACACCCAAACCTCTCATCTTTGAGGTGACTTTACAAGCAACAGTCCCAAATACCTGAACTCCTTGTTGTTTAGATAAGTTCAGAAACAACTCCCAGAGAACCAAACCCTTTGTTGTCTGAGTGATTTAATAAACGCCAGTCTCAGATACTCGAACACCTTGTTGCTTCAGGTGAGTAGTGAGAAAGAATGGAAGACTTTGAAAGAGACATTGTCATCATTATTGCCATGGCCATATTTATGACTGTTTTTCCAGGTTTTTTCAAATCCTGTCTATGGGTTGGTCAGGACTTTTCTGGCACAGTGTTTCACACTTGTGTTTCCTAGTATACTCACTAATTAAGTTTATTATGAGATCAGACTTCACCACTTCTTCAATTGTCAACCTTCATAGATTTCCTGTCATCTTTGACCTGATCTCCCTTCCTATAAGAAGGACACTTTACAGAATCCCTCTCCCACTTTGGTGTAGTTGGAAGACAGAGAAGGAGTTAGAGATTTTGTATTTGAAAGTTTGATATAGACACAAGCGTGGCTGTGTGGTTAAGAAGCTTACTCAGCAACTGCATGATTTTGGGTTCAGTTCCACTGTGTGGTAAGTGTCTCCTAGTATAGGCCTGGGTCAACCAATGCCTTGAAAGTGAATTTGGTAAAGGGAGACTGTGGAAACACACCATATGTGTGTGCCTTTATGATTGTTCCCTACCAACAGTTGACAACCAGTGTTGGTTTGTTTACATCCCTGTAACTTTGTTGTTCACCAAAAGAGAATGTTAGAATAAGTAACAAATTTAGGAATAAGTATTGGCGTCAGTTTATTCAATTAAAGCATTCAAGACTGCCCCCACCCAGCATGGCTGCAGTTCAATGACTGAAACAAGTAATTTGTAATAATTCATCAAATGCATGGAGAACTGCAAAAATCAAGAAAATAAAATCTCATCTATATTTATTCTAAATATAAGTTCCACTAGATTCAAACATGAATCTGCTAATCACTGTTGTATTTTGTCTACAGAGAACAATTTTTAGACAATGTGTGTTCACAACACAATTGATTAAGACAAAGAGAGGTTGAAACATCACTATGTTTCACTGTCCGCTTATTGAAATAAATCAAGTGTATTTTGAGTACACCTTGTCTGAAAGAAGAAGTTGTTCTCTGCAGACAAAGTACAACAGCAATTAGTGTTTCCCTGTTCTTTCTCCAGTCTTTCAAGTTGTTTGGCAACCTCACTAGTGCTGGTGTGTTTGAAAAAAGCACCAAGTGTACACTGTAAAGTAGTTGGAAATTAGGAAGGTCATTTGGCCATACAAACTGTTCTAAAGCTGACACTGTGGCTTGCTAGACCCTGCCAAACATCCAACCCATGCCAGCAAAGAAAATGGACATTAAATAAGGACTAGCAGAAAGACCGCCTTCCGGGCGGTTTTCTGTTAACCACTTGATAATATTTTCACATTTGATTCCCAATTTTAATAATTTTTATGGTATTCTACATCTACTTTCTTTCTTTGTATAATAGTGCTCACTTGCTTAGTAAATATTGCTTTCATTATTTTATCACAGTCATAATATCTCCTTTTTAAACAAACACCACAGTAGTCCAACAACAGAGGGGGGAAAGCAGTTTGTCAGGTTTTACCTTCCTCTCAAAGCAAGAGTTTTCAATTCAGCAGCCCATCAGCAAGCTTTGCAGTGTGTGTGTGTGTGTAGAGAGAGAGAGGGAGAGGGGGGGGGAAAGAACATTTCAGACAATTAATGAAATAAACATTAAATGAAAAAATCGTATAAATAGAGGGGCATTACTACAGATGTATATGCCCCCAAATTTGTTGCCTCATAACATCCAGGAAAATGGATACTTTTTAACAAAATTTTCAACAAATCCCACTTAGATGTTGTGGCTTCAGAGTGTATAGGGATTTATGAGAAATAATTTTTCTGAGGGGGTGGAGAGA
>NC_069006.1:12517756-12522936 GCF_001194135.2 Octopus bimaculoides | reverse complement strand
TTACTACAGATGTATATGCCCCCAAATTTGTTGCCTCATAACATCCAGGAAAATGGATATCGTTTAATGAAATCCCTTTCAAACGGCATAGATTACAGCTATAAAGAAAGAAATTTGTAGGGAAAATTTTTCCAAAGGGGTGGGGAGAGGAGTTTTGGATCAGGAAGACCAAGTAAGTTAGAACTACTCTGTTTTGATGGGGATTTTTCCCATTTTTTAAAAAAATTACAGCCTCCGAAATGATGGGGTTGGGCATATGAAAAAGTTTTGGAAATTTTTTTTTACAACTCTGCCCCATCCCTCACCATCTTACTCAGGACCTATTTTGGCCAATTTTTTTTGCACTTAAAAACCATGGGAGGAGCCTTTTTGGTAAAAGAAATTAAAATATTTTCAGAGGGAAAAGTGAGTGATTTAAAGATTTGGCTGTTGTTTCTTGCACATCCAAAGACAACCTCTCGTTTCTTTATCACTCTTGCATGTATTGATGTTTTTCCATATATTTCCCCCATAAATACATTTATATGTTATAAAAAAAGAAAATTTGAGAAATTAGCCATAGGTCGGTCCTGATCCTGTAGAACCATGATCAGATATGTTCCAGCTATGACCCTCCATTTTTTACTTAGACACAGTGTATGTAGGCCTGCATTATCTAATGTGCCCTTCCTTGTCATTGGTGTTTAAGCTTAGGTTAGTTCTGATCCAGTAGACCTCTGATGAAAAATGTTTCAGCCATGACTTTCCCACCTTTTATTCAGACACAGTGTGTATAGAACTACATTGTCTCATATATCATGCCTTGTTGCTGTCATTGATGTTTAACCCTAGGCCATTTCTGACCCAGTTACATTATCCAACACATCCTTCCTTTTTAAAAAAGATAGTGTGTGATTCAAAAGAAATTTGGCTGTTACTTCTACAAGTTTAAGAGACCATGCACATTTCTCCATCCTTAGCTTTCAAGGATATTAACCCATTCACCACAGATAAATATATTACAAAAGATCTGACTCAGATAAATAGAAAACAAAACATGGCATAGACGTGGATGTGTGGTTCAGAAGCATGCTTCTAACCATGTTGTTCTTGGGTTCAGTCCTACTGTATAGCTCTCTTGGCAAGTGTCTTCTACCATAGATCTAGGATGATCAGAGCCTTGTGAGTAGATTTGATACATGAAAATTGAGAGAAGTCCATTGCACATGCATCTGTGTGTGTGTGTGTGTCCTTGTATAAACACCACATGATTGTTGTAAATAAGCATCGTTGTCATACAAGTGATGTTTGTTTCCAGTCTTCCATTAGAAACATGTTTGGCCATGGGGAAATACTGTGTTACTTGGAAATATGTGAGAGTTGGCTACAGGTAAGGCATCCAGCCATACAAAATTTGATTCAATAAATTCCATCCGACCCATGCAAGCATGAAAAAGTAGATGTTAAGATGATGATGATGATAAAACATCTTAGAGCAGCAGGTGTTTACACATACAGCTTCTATTGTTTAGTTTGATATTATACAATTTGATACATTGATGTAATTTTGTAGTCAATGGTTGAACTGGTTTGTTGCCAGTCTGTAGGTAATTACCTTCAAAACACCCACATTTACTAATCAACAATTTTAGAATTATTTACTTTGCAAGTTTTCACTTCAGAAATTCTTCTGCTGTCTTCATAAAACATTTCAATAACATTCTGTTTGTGTAAACTCATTCGTTCCTTATTAAATGTGATTTACACACTCCTATAGGCTCTACTGAACTTTACAATGTTACATTTGGTCTGACAGCTTGCTGGCATCAACATCTCCATTCTCTGTCTTTCCCTATCTGTCTTCTCCACCTCTCAGCACTCTAGCTGGATGCTGTATCGGTTCCAAAGTTCTCTCTCCCAGAATGCTATACAATTTCTCTTACTCTACCCTTCCACATGAGAACTTTCTAGTTCAGCCCACAGACTTTTCAACATGTTTATATTTTCAACATACATATTCACACATGCACACACCTATGTAAACACACTCTCTTACACATACACATATACACATACACAAGTGTTGAGTTGTTTGTTTATAATTTGGAAATATTTTTCCCATCTCAGAGACTTTTTGCATTCTTCTAGTCTTTCTCAGTTTATATTCCCCATTTATTAGTCTATGTTCAGGAGTCAAAAGTTCACCCTAACACTATTTTTGGTTCTTACGCATAAAATTCTCTAACTTTCCATCTATAAGATTTCTTGTTTACAACTGTAGTGAATGTGTGGGTAGAAGAAATGCCTTGTTACCAAACAAGAAAATATCTCATCAAAATACAACTGATCAAATCAACAATTGATAAGCTGTAGCAAATATTAGAAATATGGAAAAAGGTTATATTATTGTCACATCTACCAGTCTGTCTGTCTGTCTGACTGTCTGTCTGTCTGTCCATTCATCCCTCCATTGTTCATTGTGGAACTCGCAGTAAATAAAGCTATAAATAAGAACATGTAAATCTTGGATAGAAAACTCATTTGGACTGAAAATGTGTGTGTGTGTGTGTGTGTGTGTGTGTGTGTGTGTGTGTGTGTGTGTGTGTGTGTGTGTGTGTGCGTGCGTGTGTATGTGTATAATATTTATACTTTGGTCAAGTCAGTCTATTCCTACTCTGCCAAGAGATGCAAGGGTCTAACTAGTCCAAAATATGAATATCATTAATCTATACTATGATATTGGGTATACTTTCTTCTCACAGACAACAATTAAACATTCTATCTATTTATCTGTCTATCTGTCTGTCACATCATTGGTTTAATGTCTATTTTTTCATGCTTGCATGGGTCAGATGGAATTTGGTAAGGTAGAGTTTCTGTAGCAGGAAAGGCATCCAGCCACTCAATTA
This sequence comes from Octopus bimaculoides, assembly GCF_001194135.2. NCBI lineage: Eukaryota > Metazoa > Mollusca > Cephalopoda > Octopoda > Octopodidae > Octopus > Octopus bimaculoides. The sequence goes on along the minus strand of NC_069006.1, from coordinate 12,520,048 downwards.
TTGCCCTAGTGTTGTTCCATCCTTAAACCAGCATCACTCAATTACAGCACCAATGTTGTTCCATCATTGAACCATCATAACTCTGTAACTGGGTGAGTTATTTACATTACTTTAATGTCTCTTTGTGTGTAGAGTACATATACACATATAGAGTAAGGAACCATAAAGGCATACACACATAACAACCATAAATAAGTATATATGAATTATTCACTTTCATCAGTCTGATTAAGGTGAGTAAATAGTCTAAAGTCACTGTCAACTTTTACCTTGTAAAAATTTAATAAACATGTATTCTACCAGAAAGTATTGAATTAAGTTCTTTATATATATGTCGACATAATAACAGACATTTATATTTACACACATAAACATTTGATGTCCACTTTTCCATTCTTGCATGAATCAGACAAAATTTGTTGAGGCAAATTTTCTATGACTGGATGCCCTTTCTGTTGCCAACCTTTGTTTCCAAGCAAGGACATATTTATTCATGGCTGGACATGTTTTTGTGGAATACTGGAAATGGAGACTCTGCTTGATTGACGGTGATTCTTGTTTATAACTGTCATGTGAGGTCTAGACAAAGATACCCCCCCACACATACACAAGATAGGGTTCTTTCAGTTTTCACCTTACAAATCCACTCACAAGACTTTGGTTGGTGTTGGGCTATGGTACAAGATGCTTGCCCAAGGTGGCAAGCTGTGAGACTGAATCCCAAACCACATGGTTTGGCACTACACAGTCACACCTCTGTCTGTCTGCTTGTCCCCACCTCCCTCTCTCTCTAATGTTAATATCAAATTTTTCATGCTTCCTTTGGTCAGGCAACATTTTGATGCAAAATTTTCATGCCCAGATAATCTTCCTGTCACCAACCCTCACCTATTTTCAAACAAACATGTTTTTATCCAAGGATAGATTAGAGAATCTTCTACTAATACCAACTACTAAATTCCAAATTAAAGCTGCAGGTGGTTAGAATCCCTCTGAATGGATGCAGTCTCCCCACCAGATTTTCTTTAGGGATAGTATACATGCCTCTCTTAAGGTCAAGAGTAATGCGTAAGAAGTTAACTGTTGATAAACTGGTGTGATGTTTGTGTTATAACCAAAGTCCTAGAAAATTCCTATCAATTTCTTTCCCAATTTATCCAAAGACTGGTCATAGCCTTTATGTTGTTTGAAGTTGCCAGGCCATTATCGGTGTATAGTGCTGAGCTATGGAGGGAATATCAACTTATGAGCATCCAGGATAAATAATACAGTGAGGGCTGCAACTACAGCCCCATTGTAACTCCTCATGAAGACATTGAATAACAACACACTTTCCTTTTTGTCCCAGTGGAAGTCATCATGGTACAAGAGTGACTTCCTGGTGAAATCACCAAGGTTGTATTTAAAATTAGAAAGAAGATTTGTGGACCTTAAGGGTAATCTCACTCCCCTCTTTTTCTTCTCACATCAAGTATTGAGATGTGAGATCTATTTAGACCTGTTTTAGAGGTTCTCAATGGGAAATGACTCAGATCATGATGATCCATCCAATCTATGCGAGCATGGAAAACAGACATTCAATTATAATGATGATGGTAATGATGATAATTATATATTTACATGGAGAGAAAGAGAGAGAGAGAGAGAGAGTAATGGTGGAAGAATTGCTAAGTAACTGTACAAGAATGTATACATAAGTAGGTATGTATGTGTGTGTAATATATATATATATATATAACAGCTAAAGTTGTAAATCAGATAATTCCACAGCAATTCTTCTACTTACCTCTGTTATCAAAGCCATGCGTAATTTCATGCCCAATTACGATACCGATTCCACCGTAATTCAGAGACCTACAAGATTAAATTGGTTTGTTATCAGGAAGTACAGTATGTAAGGGGTGCCAGAGGAAGAAGAATTTTGAGAAACAAAATCATCAGAACAACTCACTTCTCATTACATTCTATTGTTAATATAAACAAATATAAATTCCAGGGTTATCTCATTTGCCTTTCTTCACCAGAATTAATCCTTATAATGATAGGCTTAGGCATGGCTGTGTGGTTTTGGAAGTTTACTTCCCAACCACATGGTTTCAGGTTCAGCCTCACTGCATGACACCTTGGCCAACTGTCTTCTGCCTAGTCTTGGGTTGAGTAAAGCCTTGTAAGTGGATTTGGCAAGCAAAAACTGTGAAAGCCTATCACCATTTATTTATTTATCTGTGTGTGTGTGTGTGTGTGTGTGTGTGTGTGTGTGTGTGTATACATGTGTGTGTGTGTGCATATATA
>NC_069006.1:12513480-12517495 GCF_001194135.2 Octopus bimaculoides | reverse complement strand
TATATATATATATATATATATATATTAAACAAAACACATACAAATATATATAAAAAATCCTCATCATTTAACATCCATCCTCCATACTAGCATGGGTTGGACAGAAAACAAGGATCCAATGAATTGAAAATCTGCATCATGCTCCAGTGTCTGCTTTGGCATGGTTTCTATGGCTGGATGCCCTTCCTAATGCCAGGCATTTTACAATGTGTATTGGATACTTTATTTGTGCCAGCAGTACTAATGAGGTTACCCTGTGGCTCACCAGTCAACAAACCCAAGGAGGGAGGTGTGGGTGTCCATATGTTAAGGAAGAATTTGGAGTAGAGTAGGTTCATGTTGTTGAGAAGCTACATGGCTACTCACATTTAGGGGAGAGAATGAAATTGAATTAGAGTTACCTTGAAGGAGGTAGTGGTGACAAGGTGTCCAGGTGACACTTCAGATTACAGGAGCAGCAGTAGTCGGTAGGGGGAGTGGGGGTTTGGAAGAGTGTATAGGGGAAGTAGGAGAGAGAGGTAGGCAACATCAGCAAAGATTGGAGAAAGGTTGAGGGGAGGGATGTGCACATATTGGGGAAGCTATAAGGATGCTAGTAGATGGGTGGTAATGATGATACCATTGGTAGTGAGGAGAACACACACACATGTATGTATCATAGTGCATGTGTATGTTTACATTTGTGCTTTTCTGAAAAATCACTGAACTTCAGTGATGTCATTTCTACTGTTAACAAATTGTTAACAAATTTTGCTCCTTCAAAAATATGTAAAGTAAGAGAATTCTTCCTTGAAAGAAAGGTACTGTTTAGAAACAGGAATTGTCTAGCTGTAAAACCATGCCTCAATAATACACACATCTAAATCATGCTGACAAGGAAAAGCAGACATAAAAATGAATGAACAAATAACAAATATTCTCTTCATTAAAGGTGGAATTTCAATTGATTCATGATTATGTTAAATTCTTGCTTTACTATCAAAATAATCGTAAAGTTAATAGTGTTAACGTAGTTAATAAAATGTTAAAAGCATATGGTGTGCCCTGGTGGCCAGTTATTGTAAGGGAGATAATCATTTCTAGACAGACGCTGGTGGAATTAGAAGCTTCAATTTTAAATCAAAAACCAACAAAGCAGATACAAAGAATACATATGTTTAATTTTCTTTTTCCTTGCTCTTTACAAAGATGTTAAAAATCTCTAGTCTTAGGTAATCCTGAATAACACTATTTCATTCTTATTAGAAATCATCAGCATGGTATAACCCAAAGTACTGAAATTAAATGAAATATTTTATGAAGCAAGACATTTCTTACAGATGGAAAATAATTACAGATATTCATGGAATGTATTTTTCTTTTCTTCTTTTTCTTCATAGACTGTTCAGCAATTGAGAGAGAAGAGAGGGGGGAAAAACATAATATTAATTAGTATTCTAATGTTTTCTTTTCCTTATCCTATAATTAAGTAGCATTTAGATGCTCATTGAATAATAAATTTAATGTTAACTGTTTTTTTTTTTCATGTGGGATGGTGCCCCTGAGTGATAAACCGGAATGTTGCAATAATTTCAATATCTAAATATTACTTACTTTGGATAGGAGTTACTGTAAAAGACAGGCTGTAGTATTCCGGCAGGAAAAACTGAAAATAAACAAATTTCCTAGTTAAAAAATTGCATTGGAGAAAGAATCTTAAGATTGTTTAATAAGTCAAGATCAAGGCTACATACTTTGGGATATTTACTGTAATTGGTCAAGGTCGAATATTATGGGATAGGTGATGTTAATTGGTTGAGAGGTTAAAGTCATAAATTTAAGGGCTTCACAGTGTAATTGGTTGCATGGTCAAGTTTACACATTTTAGGACATGTAGTTTAACTGCAGCTAACATCCTGAATCAAAAGAGGAAACACTTTCTCTTTCCATCTAAGTGAGAAAGTTCCGTTTTCAAGTTTTCAAGCATACTTCTCCCACAAATGAATTCCAAAATAAAAAAATATATCATTAATCTCTACTATGGTATTCAGTTCTCTTCCAACAGGCAACACTAAACAAGTGCCTCTGTGTGTGTGTGTGTGTGTGTTTGTGTGTGTTTGTGTGTGTGTTTGTGTGTTTGTGTGTGTGTTTGTGTGTGTGTTTGTGTGTGTTTGTGTTTGTGTGTGTGTTTGTGTTTGTATTTGTGTTTGTGTGTGTGTGTGTGTTTGTGTGTGTGTGTTTGTGTGTGTGTGTGTGTGTGTGTGTATACATACATACATACAGACACAAAAGGAGTGGAGTTAAGAAATAGAATGTCAGAGAAATAAACATACTTACCAATATCATTAGTATTTGGGTTGTAATAAGCATTAATAACAGCTGGGTCTTGCAACCATCTGAAGTGGGAATAAGAACAAAGTATGTATTGACTATAATGGCAGATGAATGTTATGATGTTCATGCTGGTCTATTAGGCATTTATTAGAGAGAGAGAAGTGATTGAACTGCTCCCAAAAGATTTGATTATAGAAGAATTTACCTCTTTATGTGTGTGTGTGTGTGTGTGTTTTGTGCTATGATTACAAGCTATGAATTGTACCAGAGTCAAATATAACAAACTACCCCAAATCCTTGTTGGTGTATCTGTGTAAGTGGAGTCTGGACTGGTTAGTTTGTACTGACATCAACATGTATAAGTTGTAATAATGAAGTCAAACCAAATTGTGATATTTTGAAATTATTTAATATGTATGTTTCATGTCTGTGTAATATATATAAGAGGAAATGCATCAATTATGCAAGACCTTCCAGACGTTTTTCCTATTAGATATTATACAGATCTGAAACATAGATGTCTAAATAATTTCAAAATATCACTGTCTGGTTTGACTTATTATTACAACTTTTATTTATCATTCAACTACGGTAGTAGTTGAATAATATTCTTAACATAGCTTTTTTGCATAAATATATGTTATCGGCTACACATACTCAATGTGGGTGCTTTGGTGATTTGTTGTGGTGCAGTGTCTGGGGAACGACACCTTCCTTATACTGGGTGTTAGACTTTCAGGTGTTTTAACACCCAGTGTAATGAGAGATTCATCCCCCAGGCACTAAACTGAAATGAACCAGTGAACAAACAAAACACACACAATGAATATGTGTGGTCATGATGCCGGTGTCGCATAACTAGCACCCGTGCTAGTGGCATGTAATAAACATTTTCTGAGTGTTAGGCCTTGCAGAGGCAATCACAGATGACTGGGACCTTTGGCAATATGTTATGCTTGAGTAGAAGACTCATCAAGCCAAGTGAAGTCATAATCATGGCAGATATTGGTGGCATGTAAAAGCACCCATTACACTCTCGAAGTGGTTGGCATTAGGAAGGGTATCCAGCTGCAGAAGGCATGCCAAATCAGATTGGAGTCTGGTGCAGCACCTCAGCTTACCAGCCCTGGTCAAACTGTCCAACCATGCTAATGGACGTTAAATGATGATGATATGTATTACATAAGGTAATGAGTGAAAAAAAGGCAAAACAAGAGGGATAAATTTTAACAAAGGTTGTATTAGTTTACCATTTGAAAGGAAAGGGAAAGGGTCTTGATGTTTTGGATGCTTGTCTTTCATGATGAAAAATGAAAGAAAATGGTGAAAAAAGAGAGAAAATGGGAGAAAAATAGTGGAAGAGGAAAAGTGGTGAGAAAGAAAGAAGCAAACAAAGGAAGTATAACACACACACACACACAAGTATTCACATGTGACATTGTATATAACTGGTATCACCAGCATCTCCATAAAACAGATTAATGCCATACTTCTCTCTATCAACTGGTTCCCGCAATTCTTTGATTTGGTTATGAGACCTGTATCTTTTGATCTGGTGGACATTGCGAAAGTAGCTGTCAGGGTCCACTTCCAGCTGAAAAAAATAAAAGATCAGTTCAAGGAGTCACTAATAAAATAATAGTTTAAAGGGCCACAAATAAATATTAGTTTATGGGGATTACCAATAAAATATCAGCTGACA
>NC_069006.1:12509365-12513469 GCF_001194135.2 Octopus bimaculoides | reverse complement strand
GGGGGGGGGGGGTCACTAATAAAATTTTAGTTGAAGGTAATAACTATAAAATTGTAATTTGAGTGGTTACTAATAAAATATTAGTCCAAGAGATGACCTGTGGAATATTAGTCCAAGGAGTTACCTTTATAATACAGCTGTTCTCTTTTCTTTAAGGGCATGTCACTTCTGGAGAGTTCTTGGTTCTTGAGATTATCTCCTCTTGTGATTCAGAGTTGGTCACAATCACCACAAGGTATTTGCTTACTCTTTATTTTTCTCTTAAAGGGGAGGTAATTTCAGTATGTTAAGAATTTATGTTGTATCTATCTGTCCGTCTGTCTGTCTTCTACTCTCTCTTTCTCTCTCTCAGCGTGTGTGTGTTTGTGTGTGTATATATACATATATAAAGTTTTCAGAAAGATTGAAGAAAAGTACATCAGTTATAGAGCTGAAACAAACATTGGTTAAAGAGTAGATAAACCCAGATAAGTTTGTCATTGATAATTTAATCAAATCCATCCCAAACTGGGTGAAAGCCGTGATATTAGGAAGGCCTATAAAATTCTGAGACAAATTTCTATTTATATCGGATCAGATTTCATTAAGTTATTAGGAACAAAATTGACATTGCTTTTTATTATTACCCTGACTATAAAATGATTGCAGGTCAGTGCCTATAAATTTGTGAGTTTGTGTGTGTGTGTATTTGTATATATACACACACACAAACAGATATATATATATATATATATATATATATATATGGGGTGTGATGGGTAAATTGTTGCCATTTGATATTTCTAATTTCGCACATATGCATTGTTTGTTTTTGACTTTGTTAACTACACAGTATAGTAGGGTCAGTTGGGCACCGTCTGTGAGAAAAACAGCACCATGATGCATTTCACTCTGCCAGAAATTTGGAAACTACATGCTGTACTGCTTGGCATTTGTACCAGAAACTCCAACACAAACATTTCAGACTGTTTGGGTGTCAATCTGAGGACAGTGGAAAGGATTCAAAAAGAGTTGGATAAGTCTAATGGTGATTACGAAGGTATGGCAGATCGGATAAGAAAAGAACTCCTGAATTTGTTGAACGATCCCTCCAAGTCAGTTAGGACTATCGCCAAAGACATGGGAGTGTCTGAGTTTCTTATCAGGCAGGCAGTGAATGAAGACTTTCGGTATTGCTCATACAAGATGAGAAAGGGCCAATTTTTATCCCAAGCCATCAAAGATGAGGAAAGACCATGCTATGAAGCTTTTGAAGAAACTCTAGCATCTCCTCCAGCCAAACATGCTTTGGTTTTTTTCTCAGATGAGAGAAACTTCTGCTAGGATCAGATGGTGAACACACAGAACAACTGTTGGCTTGCTGTGTCCCCAAAATATGTACCAAGAGGGATAAAAATAAAACATCCAGTCAACATCATGGTGTTTGGAGTGATCACTAGTGATGGCGATGTTATTCCTCCATTCATCTTACCACATGGACTCAGACTCAACACGGAGACCTACATTAAGTACCTGGAGGAGGTAGTGCTGCTCTGGGTTAAGAGGGTGGTTGCTGGAAGACCCTATGTCTGCCAACAGGACTCTGCACCATGCCACACAAGCAGGAGAACCCAGGAATGGCTATCAGACAATTTTTGTGACCACATAACCCCTAACATCTGGCCACCCAGCTCCCCAGACTGCAACCCCCTTGATTAGTATGTGTGGAGCACAGTTGAGTGAGAAACCAACAAAACTCCTTGTAACTTCAAAGATGAACTGAGGGCAAGGATTATGGCAGCATTCACCAACTTACGAGGAGACCATCCAGAAGAGTTGCAGATTCCGTAGTCATCTGGAGGCCATGGTTGAAGCCAACGGCGGTTTTATTGAATATATTTAGTCTTTAATATTTCAAGATATTTTTATGTAATTTTGGTAAATATATCTGTTAAAATGAGATGTCAGTGTTTTTTTCATTTTTGCATAATTTAGACAACAGATTATTTACCACACCCTGTGTATATATATATAATAAGCTTTATTATTGAATTCCAGAACAGACTGATATATATATATATATATATATCATTGTTAGTATAATCTGTAGCAAATTATATTCCTCTTACCATTTTCTACTCTAAATTACTTGTTAAAGAACCTCTATAGCATAATTATTATTATTAGTATTGGCTTTGGGAAACCATTAAGATACCATATATATATACTTATATAGGAATAATTATATAATGTATTATTATATAATATATTAATATATTCACTAAATTATTATACAAAGTAAAGGCATGTGACCGAGTGGTTAGGTCTGTTGCACTCACAATTGCTAGATCATTTGTTTGATTCCTAGACTGAGCTGTGGGTTTTGTTCTTGAGCAAAACACTTCATTTCACATTGCTCTGGTTCACTCAGCTGTAAAAAGGTAACCTTGCAACAAACTAGCCTTCTGATGAGGGGGAATGTTGGCCTGCTTGCCTACCCAGTGGGGTAACATCATTCAAAAGCTAAAACAATGTGAAATGCATTGTGACCAGCAATGTATAACAACGTCTGATAGTCTGGTCAATCATGTCGTTATACAATGTACAGTAGGTGTCACCAGCACTGCTAATTATTCTACCGTTTCTCCAACAAATGAGACACTTAGACATACATATATATATATATATATATAATAAAGATTAGAATGCATGAAACTTGTGAAGACCTGTTGGGGCAAGCGAAAGCGAAATCGTGATGGCACCTGTGCCCAGCATCGCCTTCCTGGCACTTGTGCCGGTGGCATGTGTAAAGACATTCGAGCGAGATCGTGCCAGTGCCATTGAACTGGCTCCTGTGCAGGTAGCACGTAAATTACACCATTTTGAGCGTGGCCGTTGCCAGTACCACCTGACTGGCCATCGTGCCAGTGGCAGGTAAAAGCACCCACTACAGTCTCGGAGTGGTTGGCGTTAGGAAGGGCATCCAGCTGTAGAAACTCTGCCAAATCAGATTGGAGCCTGGTGTAGCCATCTGGTTCACCAGTCCCCAGTCAAATCGTCCAACCCATGCTAGCATGGAAAGCGGATGTTAAACGATGACGATGATGATGATGATGATGATGTAATTTGCATAATTTAAACAAAAATGAGCTATGAACAATAACTCAGAATAGCTCGTAGCATGCAGTTGAATGACAAAAATGAATAAATGTATATTAAACACTTTTATTAGTTTCTGTTGACCAAACACACAGAGAAAGCTTTGATTAACTATGATGTCCCACACACTGGGACTGAACTTGAAACCATGATTTTTTTAAAGTGAATTTCTCAACCACACAGTCATATCTCTGGTTATATATATATATATATATATATAATCATCATCATCATCCACATTCCCTCCTGATATGGATTGGACAGTCCTACAGGACCTGGTGAACCAGAGGACTGCACCAAGTTTCAAAGTCTGCTTTTGATACTCTTCCTGGTGCCAACTGCTTTTCAGAGTGGACTGGGTGCATTTTATGTGATACTGACTCTAGTGAGGTCAGCACAAACCTCAACCCTGAGTGCACGACATCCTATAGCAGAAACAGCTGTAAAGCTAATGAAGTTCATGATGTAATTTCCTGTTCTTTTGTCATTTATTTAACTTCCATATATTTATATATAGTGTAATGACCATTGTTCATCTCTCTTTCTCTCTCTCTTTCTATATATATATATATATGTGTGTGTGTGTGTGTGTGTGTGTGTGTGTGTGCCTCATGGAGGCAAAGTGGTCAAGCTCCTTTTGAGTGTTGGGCCTCATGGAGGCAATGACCAAGACCTTTAGCATTATGTTGGGCTTGAGAAAAAGATCCATCAAGCTGAACAAAATTGCAGTCATGGCAGATACTGGTGTCACGTAAATGGCACCTGTGCTGGTGGCATGTAAAAGCACTCATTACACTCCCAGAGTGGTTGGTGTTAGGAAGGGCATCCAGCCGTAGAAACCATGCCAAATCAGACTGGATCCTGGCACAGCCTTCCAGCCTTCCAGCCCAGTCAAACCATCCAACCCATGCCAGCATGGACAACGGACATTAAATGATGATGATGATTATATATATATATATATAT
>NC_069006.1:12507713-12509191 GCF_001194135.2 Octopus bimaculoides | reverse complement strand
ATATGTATATATTTGTATACACATTAGCAATCTGCTAAATTATCCATAGATTTTTATGGTGAATATATATGTAGTGAAACTAACATTTCTATCGCCATTATATACAAACAAACCATCTTCCCCACTGTTATAAATATATTCAAGTTCGGTTGTAGTAGAAAACATCTCATTCCCTGTCATCACGTGACTGATTATTATTTGAAGCGGCAACTGCCTTGTACCGTTCCCGCCAGAACGCAAATCGACCAATCACAGCCCCTAATAAGGTCACGTGATAGTGTTTTTCTAATGCTTTCCTGGAGCCCCTATTTTCTTATAAATAGCCTAAATTATACCCGCCAAATCGTCGCGCCCCCAGATCGCCTAGATTTGGCTGCGGCCACACGCGTAACACAGCTAACCAGTTTCCAGCGACGACATCAACACCATCGTTCAACTACGAACTACAAGCATCGCCACCGACGTCGCCAGCAGCAACACGACACTATGACTACCAGCATCGCCGCCAGCGTCAACACGACACTACGACTACCAGCGTCCCCAACAGCATCAACATGACTCTACACGTACACAAGCTACCAACAGCTAACCGCGGCACTTCTCTTCGATTCTGTTTGTGTGATTCATCTTGACCACGATAAATAATAGACAAGAACCTAGCCTGCGAAGAACATCTGTATCCAGCCTGGCTTGGCATAGAAGCCCTAACATCACAACTAGTGATCGCTCTGCCACACACGCCTTAACTTCTTATACAGACACTTACCACTGTGTACTCTAAGAACTGGTATATTAAATCCTTATACGTGTTACTACTGTGTATCTCTCGTACCCACATACATGTATTACTTACACACACTTTTTCTTTACATGACGGCCTGTCTTTTATTGTGTTTCATTATGTCGCATTCACTCACACACAGACATACAATTTAATGCTACAATAAATCTTACTGTTATTCATCTCTATCGGTTGTGTCAATATCGTCTTCATTACTGGCATTTACGAGTTTTCTATGTTATCGAAGTATAACATATTTATATCATTTGATATATTTTGTGTTCGACCATGTGACACGTTTAATAAAGGAACCCTGTTTTTCCATTCATCACCATTTCTTCTTTTGGGTTCGCACGGTCGTTCTTACATATATATACTCTGATAGGCGAGCTAGCCTGGAATCAACTGAATGTGCTGGCTTTACTGAAGACGGCTACAGCAATAGCCAAAACTAAATGGTCAGTCTAAGGAATTCTCGGTTTGGTGTCCAGGGTGACTGCAGCCTCTATCAGAGTATATGATATGTGCTTTGTAACAGCATTGGAGCAGTTTAGCTCCTATTTCTAGCAATGTAGGTGTTATTCACACCCTTAGTAAAGGTTAGTTTACAACTATAATTTTCCTCTTCAGTATAATGTTGCAAACAATTGTTTTTATTAATTTATATATATATATATATATATATATATATATATAT
>NC_069006.1:12506324-12507140 GCF_001194135.2 Octopus bimaculoides | reverse complement strand
TTATTCTATCGGTCTCTTTTGCTGAACCACTACATTATGGGGACGTAAACATACCACCATCGGTTGTCAAGCAATGGTGGGGGGGACAAACACAGACATGCAAACACACATACATATATATATATATATATATATATATACATATATACGACGGGCTTCTTTCAGTTTCTGTCTACCAAATCCACTCACAAGGCTTTGGTCGGCCCGAGGCTATAGTAGAAGACACTTGCCCAAGGTGCCATGCAGTGGGACTGAACCCGGAACCATGTGGTTCGTAAGCAAGCTACTTGCCACACAGCCACTCCTAATATAAAATGTAAAGAAATAGGGATTTTGAATCCAGACAGATACCTTACAAAGTTTTGTATAATCCAAATTCTGGTTAACCCCATCAGATGATATGGAACAACAGGGAATTGTTTAAAGAAAACAATTACACAGTATTTCACTCGATGGGTAAATCCTGAGTTTGCTTCTTTGGATTTTATACGGTATACAGAGTGTGTAATCAAGATGTGTTGGATTGAGATTTAAAGTGAATGTATTGTATATAATACTGCAGTAAACAAATTTTTGAGAATGTATAATTCTCCATTCTTATTTTTAACATCTTGAATATATATATATATATATATATAGGCGCAGGAGTGGCTGTGTGGTAAGTAGCTTGCTTATCAACCACATGGTTCCGGGTTCAGTCCCACTGTGTGGCACCTTGGGCAAGTGTCTTCTATTATAACCTCGGGCTGACCAAAGCCTTGTGAGTGGATTTGGTAGACGGAAACTGAAAGAAGCCCGTCGTATATATGTATATAT
>NC_069006.1:12505314-12506314 GCF_001194135.2 Octopus bimaculoides | reverse complement strand
ATGTGTGTTTGTGTGTCTGTGTTTGTCCCCCCAGCATCGCTTGACAACCGATGCTGGTGTGTTTAGGTCCCCGTAACTTAGCGGTTCGGCAAAAAGAGACCGATAGAATAAGTACTAGGCTTACAAAGAATAAATCCTGGAGTCGATTTTCTCGACTAAAGGCGGTGCTCCAGCATGGCCGCAGTCAAATGACTGAAACAAATACGAGAGATATACACACACACACACATGTATGTATGTAGACATTAGTAGTATAAGATCATTTGGCTGGTGTAACCATGGTGTACCAGTGATCTGATGAGCAAGCTTTCTTTTTTTACTCTAATATTTGAATATACAATTGTATTGTATAATGCTGAGCATATACAGTACCGTGCAAAAGCCTTCAGCCACCATTCAGAACCCCTACTACCAAATATAATGATTAGGTGTGGAAATGACTCCAACATGGCCAATGTTTCATCTGTAAAAACCACAATGCAAAACATCCACTATAAGTTGGCAGTTAGTAGAAATTTGCAATAGTTTAAAGTGGCCGAAAATTTTTGTGCAGTACTGTATATTAATGCAAATACATGTACACTTTTCTTTTTTTTTCCTCAATGGAATCTCAAGTCAAAGACGATGTACAAGTGTTCAGTTTTTGCTGAATGCCTTCATAAATGATTTGTTTATAGTGATCAAATGTATGTGCTGCAGATTAGCTCACTCCATAAAATCAATATTTCCTGTACAGGTATACAAATGTTTCACATGTCAGGTGTTGAAATGATTGCAGAGCAATGTAAAATGAAGTGTGCCACACAGGCTGGGAATTGAAATCACTACCTAGCAATTGCGAGTGCAACACCATAACCACTAGGCCACATGCCTTCGTATGATTTCTTCCACATCAAAATTAATACTATAAGAAGAAAGTTGGAAACAACTGTTAGCCTATAGAAGTCACATGGTTAAATAAATACCTCCTGACTTTATTTAAATATATATATATATATAT
>NC_069006.1:12501791-12505010 GCF_001194135.2 Octopus bimaculoides | reverse complement strand
TATGTGTATATATATATGTGTGTTTGTGTGTCTGTGTTTGTCCCCGCAACATCGCTTGACAACCGATGCTGGTGTGTTTATGTCCCCGTAACTTAGCAGCTCGGCAAAAGAGACCGATAGAATAAGTACTAGGCTTCCAAAGAATAAGTCCTGGGGTCGATTTGCTCGACTAAAGGCAGTGCTCCAGCATGGCCACAGTCAAATGACTGAAACAAGTAAAAGAATAAAAAGACTATATATATATATATATATATGTATATATATATATATATATATACAAGCAGAAAAAAAACAAACAAAAAGAGACGAGAGGCAAAGAGTTTTGATATTACCTTTATGGAAAATCTTTGCCTCCCACTTCTTCTTGGTTTTTCTGCTTATCAAATATACTCCACAATAGGAACATTACTGTTTCCATATCCAGGATTTCCAGTTTCAATGTTAAACCAACTCTGTTCAATAGGTCCCACTTTGATGCACCTTATTACCAAAGACACCTCTGACAATAACAACAGCAATAACACCACCACCACCACCACCACCAACATCACCAATAGAACAGCCTCACCCTTACATCGAGTGCTTCTGAGGTGGGGGCAGGGACTGCCATAACATGAACTCACCTTTTCCTTAGCAAATTTTCTAGTTTCTTCATCCATCCACGTATTGTCGTCAAGGAGTTTGTTGAAGGCATTTCGAATGTTTTGTATCATCTCCAGAGCCTGGGGAAAGGAATACAACAGATTGTTAATTATATATGCATGGTTTAGGTTCAGCCCCACTGCTTGGCACCTTGGACAGGTGTTTTGTATTAGAGCCTTGACCTGACCAAAGCTTTGTGAATAGATTTGTTTGACAGAAACTGAAAGAAACCCAATGTGCATATGTATGTGTATTTTTATAGATGTGTGTCTGTGTGTGTGTGTGTGTGTGTGTTTGTGAGTGTGTAGGCATGTGGTATGGTGGTTTGGGTATTTGACTCACGATTGCAAAGTCATGAGTTCAATTCCTGGTGGCACATTGTGTCCTTGAGCAAGACACTTATTTCACATTGCTCCAGTCTACTTGGCAAAAATGAGCAGTACCAGTATTTCAAATGGCCAACCCTTTCACATTCCGTGTCACGCTGAATCTCCCTGAGAACTTTCTTAAGGGTATGCATGTCTGTAGCGTGCTCAATCACTTGTACGTTAATTTCATGAGCAGGGTGTTCCATTGATCGGATCAATTGGAACCCTTGTTTTCGTAACTAACAGAGTGTCTGTGTGTATATATTGTTTAACACTTAAAATTTCAACAAATGACGAAAGGAATGAACTTTACATATTTCAGAAGGATTAATTTTACAATTTATAGGAAGGACAGTATATATTTTATTATTATTTTTAATTTTTTAATATTTCTAATGTTTTAATATTGGATGTATGTTTTTCGAAATATTAAATATTGATTTCCTGAGTATATTATTGATAAGTTCATGAATTTATTAATAATATAAAAACACATATATACACATTTATTTGCTCAAAATAATTGAGCACTCAATATAAGTTCAGTTATATATTCTTAGAATATTACTTATAAAAGTTATATATATATATATATATATATATATATATATATATATATACTTTGTAAATCTTGTTTGAACAGGATTCATTGTCAGATGTAAATATTTTTATCATGTTTATGGAAAGGGTTTTGAGCTGGGTTACAACTCAAGACCATTATCATTATCAGAAATGCATCAACACCAAGAAATCATCAGTGATCCACTTCTGGCTCAATACAAAGCAATGATCAGATGGTCTGTATCTCATGTCATGGTACCTTTCTACAGTTAGGCAGACTGTACCTTATATCATGGTATCTATCCACAGCTAGGTGGGCTGCACTGCCATTGTGGTACCTATCTACAGCTAGGTGAGCTGTACCTTACATTATGGTACCTATCTAGGTAGACTGTACTTAACATCATGGTATCTATCTACAGCTAGGTGGATTGTGCCTCACACCATGGCACCTACTTACAGCTTGGTAGTCTTTGCTTCCCATTATGGTAAGTGGTCTGTACTTCATACCTTGGTATGTGTCTGCAACTAGGAAGACTGTACTTCAGATCACAGTACCTATGTAAAGTTAGGTAGACTGTACCTCTAATCATGGTACCTACATATGGCTAGATGGATGGAATGTGAATGGTGCCTACCTTCAGGAATGCTGACAGGCGTACTGGGTGTGGGGGTAAAGCTGTGCTTCTAAACAACAATAATAATACAAACAACAACATCAGCAGAAATAACAACTGCAAACACAACAACCACAATCACAACAGCAGAAACAATTTAACAATAACAACAACCACAACCACAAAAACAACAACTGAAACATCGACAACAGTCACATTAACAACCTCAGTCACAGTGACAGCAGAAACAGCACAACAACAACAACCATGATCCTAATCCCAACCACCACAGCCACAACCTGTACATATATATTATTGTTACATGGTGAGAAGCAGATTTAACATCTGGGTCTCTAGCAGCAAAGTCTTTGTCACCACTGACAGCTTGCCTTATGATGGTGTCAGGTGGCCTATGAAGCACTTGGCTGTTCTAACACCTTAGCCTTGCCATCACCCATAGTAATGCAGCCAAGTGTGCTGGTCTGCTTCAGTAGGCTCCGTTGAACCTTGTGTGTGACCAGTTGAGGCATTGGGTTGAATTAATGATTTTTTCTTTCTCCCTTCCTCCTTTTTTTCTTTCTTCCTTCCCTTTTTTCCTTTCTTCCTCTTCTTTTTTTCTTTCTCCCTTCCTCCTTTTTTTTCTTTCTTCCTTTCCTTTTTTTCTTTCTTCCTTCCCTTTTTTTTCCTTTCTTCCTCTCCTTTTTTTCTTTCTTCCTTCCTTTTTTTTTTCTTTCTTCGCTCATGTTTGTATTTTGATTTTGTATTTGTATTTATGTGGTTTTGTATTATACACACACACACACACACAGACACACACACACGTGCACACACATATGCACACATACAGACATACACACACACACACACACACGCACACACATATGCACACATAAAGACATACACACACGCACACATTTATCATATATAAAAAAGGCAAAAAAAAACTACTTACAATGTCTTTGTTTTCTTTCTTGAAATGTTCACTGACAAAAAGGGCTCCGACAGCATGACCAATTTCAGTGTTTATAAAG
>NC_069006.1:12498533-12500345 GCF_001194135.2 Octopus bimaculoides | reverse complement strand
TATATATATATATATATATATATATGTATATATATATATGGTATATACAATTTGAGACAATATTAAATTAAAATAGTCATCTAAGTATCATACTTAATGAATGTATATGGTTGATAGGCCTGTTACTGCAGTATTTGTCCAAAGATAACATCTCTTAAGGACTTACTGTATTAAAAACATGACAAATATGGGAGACAGATGAAAATTCATTCCAGCAGTGGCCAGTGAGAGCACCAGATGTATTTCAGCCTTCCAGTGTTTTTTCATTGGTGTATACTCACACCCATCTACATGCTCAGATGTGAATTTGTCATCTATGATATAGGAAAAAGTGAATAAAACATTCACTGATGTTGCAAATAGGTGCCTGACTGATTAAACATTCAGTATATGCAACTGAGGCAAATTTAAATTAAAATATTCATCTATATAATCATATTTAATTTATACACACTATCAATAGGCCAGTTACTGTGGTATTTGTCCTGTGACAACATCTCTTATGAGTTTGCCATGTTGTTAGGATGAATATTTTGTTTCACTCTCTGATATTGGTGTGTCTTAATACAGCGAGTCTATAAGAGATTTTATCCTAGGGTACATTGGATCCTGTCAGGCTGTCCAACCTATGTCAGCATGGAAGATAGACATTAAACATATTAAATGAGGATGATGAGATGGTGATGATATATTGGATAAAGAAGTCATGTGTGTGTGTGTGTGTGTGTATATATATATATATATATATATATATATATATATATATATATATATATATATATATATATATATGAGCTAATGTAGTGAATATTTTAGAAATAGATGTTAAAATGTTATTTTCAACTGAAGATCGAAGAGTATGTTTTTCATGTAAAGCATGAAATCAATTGATGTTGAAATACACATTACTTACTGATGTATTCAACGCAAAGGTAAGCCTATTTCTCATATGTTCATTGCATTGCTCGTGCGTATCTTTATCGTGAGTTTATGGTGGTTTTAGAGCATTGGCTCTGATTTTAGCAAGTGGTATTATATACCCTATAGTATCTAAATTTACCTCATATTGTGCCTGTAACAGTGTGAACTTGCTAGCCACCTGATTATTACATTATTAATACTATTAATAACGGCAATAATATTTCTATATAAATATAATCACCATCATCATTTAAACTCTGTTTCCCATGCTGGCATGAGTTACATGCTTTGACTGAGACTGGTAAGTCAGCTGTACAAGGCCCCAGTCTGATTTGGCTTGGTTCCTATGGCTGGATGTCCTTCCTAATGCCAACCATTCCAAGAATACAGTGGGTGCCTTTTACGTGTCACTGGCCATGACCATGATTTAACTCGGCTTGATGTGTCTTAAGCACAGCAAATCACTAAAGGTCTTGGCCCCTTATATATATAGTAGAAATTGTCTGTACAAAACAATGTACGACTGCTACTATTACGTTTAGAGCTTCACATAGATTATCATAATCCAGTCTGCTTTCAGTATATTTCTTAAGTAACTTCCATACTGAGTAGTATTACTTGTTTTGAACTACAGAACAGATGTAGGAGAAATAGGGATTAACACAAGTTTTTATTATGGTTCCCATGCATACGTTTCACCATTATGGTTATTTGGTGCCCTACAATAAGTGTCCGAAGTGCATTTAGATGCTCAACCATAATAAATCATCAAGGGAACACTTTATTGCATTAAGTTACAGATAATTATGTCCAAACTTAATGTAATAAAGCGTCCTCTGATGGTCTATTGTGCACTTGGACCACCTGTTAATAAAGAAACCATTTATATAA
>NC_069006.1:12495690-12497786 GCF_001194135.2 Octopus bimaculoides | reverse complement strand
ATATATATATATATATATATATAAAGAAAGAGAGGGGGTATGAGATGAATATGTTTATTTATTTCACCAGTTGACATCCATATCTTGACAGCTGTGAGATGTTGACTGTGAAAATTGAAACATGAAATGTGGATATGAAAAGTGGGAAGGCTGCAATGGCACTTACCTCTAGAACCTTCCTATAGCGATAATCTAATAGTCGATACTCATGTGTGAGGTGAGGACATAGTTCCTTGGTCATAATCCAAAATATGTAATTGGCTATAATTCTAAATTGGTAGAAGACAATAGAATTAATTTAGTAATTTACAAAACACCTCATCATGCTGCATCACACCACATCTTATTACACTCCAGAGTGTTACATCACATGACACCTCACCACAGTAAGACACTCTACATCACACTGCACCTCACTACACTGCACTAAATCATACTACATCACATAACGGCCACTGCACACACTGCACTAAAACCAGTACACCACCACGACACATCAGAACATATAAGAGGGAGAGAGAGAGATAGAGAGAGAGATAGAGAGAGAGATAGAGAGAGAGATAGAGAGAGAGAAAGAGAGAGAGAAAGAGAGAGATAGAGAGAGAGATAGAGAGAGATAGAGAGAGAGAGAGGAGGAGAGAGAGGGAGTAACATGCACAGAGAGAAAGAGAGAGAGAGAGAGAGATAGGGAGAGCAGTATAGGGAAGAAGAGACAAGAGAGAAAAGAAAGTGAGAGATGCGAGGAAGGAGAGAGCAGATATAGAGAGAAGAGAAAGAGATAAGATAGAGAAACAGAGAGATAAATAGAGAGACACACATACACACACACATTCATATACACAGGAAGGAGAGAGATATAGAGAAATAGAGAGAGAAAGAGAGAGCAGGAGATGTAGATAAGGAAGTGTGTGTGTGAGAGAGACACACGTGTAGAGGGTGGAGAGAGAAAGAGTGATGGTTGAAATGAGAAAGAAAGAGAGAAAGTGAGAGAGATATAAAGAGAAAAGAGAGACAGTGACAAGCATACATAGGAGGAGAGAGATTTAGACAGATAAAGAGAGAGAGAGAAAGAGACAGACAGAGAGAGAGAAAGAGAGAGAGAAAGAAAGAGAGAGAGAGAGAGAGAGAGAAGCATACAAGGTGGACAGAGAGATGTTGAAAGACTGTGTTGTAGAGAGAGGGAGATAAAGAAAGAGAGAGATAGAGAGCCAAAAAGTTAGAGATGTAGGGAGGGGGAGAAGAGGGGGAGAAAGTGATGAAAAGAGAGAGAGAGAGAGAGAGAGAGAGTTATAAAAAAGTTGAAATAAGAGTGTCATAATGTGCCATAAACGTGCCTCTAGTGTGGTTGTGTAGTGTTGTGTAAATGTGCATGCGATAATATGGTTGAGGTGTTACAGACCTTTTATGAGTTCTACTGAGGAGTTGTGACATATTTTTGAGATAGTTTGGTGCTATGGTGACCAGTTGTTCACTTTCTTGGACATCTGGAGAGATGATACTTCGGAAATACTTCAGCCAGTCAAACTGAAAATGTCAAAATAATCATCACCACCACCTTAACCCTCATCGTCTTTGCCATCATCATCATCATCATCATCATCAACATTGTCAGACACACACACACACACGCCCACAGAGTTTTATATCATATTTTGCTAGATGTTGCATTGTGGAAGACGCACCCTGATTCTGGAAATATATTTTTGGGAAAAAAAATGTTTATACTTAACTAAAGCTCTGTGTACGTGACGAAGCAGTGTCTGGTGGGCACAGAACATGTCCTCTGACAAAATTCGGTGGGTGGGTGTGGGGGGACTGGTTGAGTGCTTATGCACCAGATAATGATCATCTGTCTGGTAGTTTGCTGCTGGGTATTGTTGTAGTTCCCAACACTATGCTCTGTGCTTCAACTGTTCTGCAATTATTAATGCACCACCCTAGGGTGATTGTACCACTGCTGACCACCTACCAACTACTATATATATATAATTATTACAAATTAAAAGGGTAAAGATTTATCAATTTATTAATTTATTAATAAATCAACAATTAATAATTTTTACCAAGCCCTTTTTTAGCTGCTATTTCTGAACTTC
>NC_069006.1:12488972-12494087 GCF_001194135.2 Octopus bimaculoides | reverse complement strand
AATTTCTCTTAAAACAATAGGTATATATAAAGCATATAGTTTATATCCATTTAAAAGAAGAAAAGAAAATGGAGATTAGGAAGTTAATAATTGTTTATTATTAACAAATTGGTCATCTTTGCTTCTTACAGCTGTTTCAATTAATACTCAATAATTTAATAACAAATTTGTACATTGAATTTACATTTATGTGACATGAGTATAGTTTCATAAGAGGAAAAAAGGTGTACCTTTGGATGTTATATGTGGGTCTATCAATTCATTTCAGCAGACTAAATGCTATGGTTACAAAGATGACCAATTTGTTGTTAATAATAAACAATTATTAACTTCCTAATCTCCATTTTCTTTTTTTCTTTTAAAAATATTTATATATATGTATCTATCATACACACACACATCTGTCCTGTATTGACTCTCAAAAGAAAGAGTACTCAATTACCACAGTAGAGTCATAATTTGACTGATGTCTCTGGATGCACAAGTAAGAGACCGACTCAACCAATATGCACACACACACACACACACACACACACACACACACACACACACACATATACATACACATTCATTCCAAAATTCCCCATGTGAGATTCTTATGTGAATAGATGCACACACTTCATATGTGCATCAACAGCCCACCAAACACTAACCCAACCACATATGTACAAATATCAAGCACTCTCTTAATTCAAAACGTCTTGTTGCTTTGTTAGCAACCAGCTTGAACTCTCTCAAGAACTGAACTCAAAACACACACACACACACACACACACGCGCATCTGTTGGGAGGGACAGTGAAAGCTTTCTATTCTTAATATTTAGTCTTTTGTTGCTACCACAATGTTAGCATTTATGTTGCTAATACTGTGATACTGTTTTGTTTCAGACATTGAAATATAAATTGTAAATAAAAGACATACAAAAAAAAAAAAATCTTTTGGGTAGGAAATAACAAAATATTACAATACCTCTGGTGCCATTTGATTCAATTCAGCTATTGATATTTTGGTATATAAGCTTTCAATATCAACTCGATCTTCAATTGAATTCGTGATCTGCGAAAAAAAAGAAAAATGAAACCTCAAAATGGTGGCAACTTTGTTGAAGAAACCATTTGAGATACAAACCAAGGAATAAAACTGAAATTTTGAGGCTTTTATATTGCTGACTCTAATTTCATTTCACTATTAATGATCATTTTTCTCTCCATAAACAACATTTATCTTGACAGAATTTGTACAGAAACTTCAGAGATCTGTTGGAGTTAGGGTTCAAGCCAAACTTGGTGTTTTGGGGGCTTCAGTAAAACAAATACAGTTTCATCCAATCAAAGCACATCCTTTTGGGACAAATGTTTTTCTTGATAGGTCGTATATATATATATGTGTGTGTGTGTGTGTGTGTGTATTATAGTATATCTTTTTTATCTTTTACTTGTTTCAGTTGTTGGACTGTGGCCATGCTGGGGCACCATGTTGAATGGTTTAATTGAGTAGATTGATCCCAGTAATTATGTTCTTTTTAAACCTGATACTTATTCCATAGATCTCTTTCACTGAACCATTCACTCGAAGGGACGTAAACAAACCAACACCAGTTGTCAAGTTGTGGAGGGGGACAAACACATACAAAAAGAAACACACTCACATACACACATATGATAGGCTATTTTCAGTTTTCATCTATCAAATCCACTCACAAGGCTTTGGTCAGCTCGGGGCTATAGTAGAAGACATTTGGCCAAGGTGTCATATAGTGGGACTGAACCCGGAACCATGTGCTTGGGAAGCCTATATATATATATATATATAAACATCTTTCTCTCTCTTTCTCTGCAGCAAGACACCTGTTTCTATCCCTCTGCCACACTTTAACCTCTCATCACGAGGCACAAGACCACCTCCTCCAGTTCCCTCCCCCAAGGATCTTTGTCTTACAAGTTACTTGGTGACCCTGCCAGTGTTGGTGCCATGTAAAAAGCACTCAGTCTACTCTGTAAAGTGGTTGATGTTAGGAAAGGCATCCAGCTGTAAAATCCCTACCAAAACAGACAGTGAAGCCTGGTGCAGTCTTCTGCCTAGCCAGCTCCTGTCAAACTATCCAACCCATGCCAACATGGAAAGCGCATGTTAAGTGATGATGATATATGTATGCCTGTACAATAGATGCAGGCATGGCTGTGTGGTAAGGAGTTTGCTTCCCAACCATATGGTTTTGGGTTCAGCCCTTCTCTGTGGGACCTTGGGCAAGCATCTTCTATAACCTTAAGCTGACCAAAGCCTTGTGGGTGGATTTGGTCACTGGGAGTTCTGTCATGTGTATGTGTGTGTACTCCTAAATATACACACGTACAAAAACACAAATCATGATTGTCTCAAATCTTTCCTGTTTCATATTATTTTTCTGATGAATATTTGTATTGATATAATCCTTTGATACCAATGTCTTTATATCATTATATATGCATGTGCTCATGCACACACACACACACACACACATATGCATGCACGCACACACACACACACACAAATGCACGTGCACACAAACACACACACACAAGTGCATATCAAGAAAGAGAGAGGTATAACTCTAGTTAAAGACATGTTTAAGTCATGTTTAAACTATGATGAAGATGTTTAAGATATTTTCTAGGCATATAAAACTGTGATGTAGATGCTTAAAACATGCTCAAGATTATGATGTAGAGGTTTAACTCTTCAGTGTTCAGATTAGACTATTAAATGTAATAAGCTTATTTGTTCATTGCTTTGAAATGAATCTTACATCATCTTACAACTTCAAGCCTTCAATGATGAGATTGATTACTTTTAGAATGACGTTGCAGGGTAGGTGTGAGGCTCCAAATCTGGTTGGTTTTAACATAAAACAGATAGAATATTGTAGCTGAATATGGCCGGTTTAAATGCTAAACAGTTAAGACATGATTAAGACTGTGATGAATATATTTAATATGTTTAAAATTGTGATAAAGATGTTTAGGACATACATAAAATATGCTTAAAACTGTGATGGAGAGGTTTAGGCATATGGAAAATTGTGATAAAGATAGAAGGACATATAGAATACAACAGTCTTAAGGACTGTAATATTCATAGCATGTTTAATTCTAAGTTTGAGACATTAGGAAGAGAATTCTTACATTTGCCAATTCTGTTTCAAATTGAATGACCTCTCTGAGTTCCTTCCTTGAGAAGTTTCTGTCTGCTCCTAACAACTCAGACACTGAAACCATGAAGTTTTCATAAGCGTCTACATATTGTATATCATTTGGATCCAAGTAGTAGTCTCGGCTTGGCATTCCCAGATGAGCCTGGTCAAGCTGTAAAGAAGAAGATGGATAGAGAACAATCCAGAAATGATAAATAAAAAAATGATGGAAGGTTAACCTTAGAAGGTAGAGCTGTCTAGTTAAGAAGTTTGCAACCATGTAGTTTCAGGTTCAGTCCTTGGGCATGGTACTATATTTTACTAATACTGGGAAAACAAATGCAAAGTTCATCCCAGTAGGATTTGATCTCAGACCATAAAGAACCAGAACAAATACTGCAAGGGATTTTTTTTACCCCCAATGCTTTAATGATTCTGCTGGCTTTCCATTTCACTATGCAATAAGAATTAATAACTTATTGAGACACATCGTGTTAGAGGAATGAAATTGTGTGTTGTAGCTTTCACCCATCCTGCCTCAACAAATAAAATGCTACATTGGTGAAGTTAAACAGTTTTTATAAGAATTGTAACTGTGTCTAAGATTTGACTAACCAGAAAGAGAGGAAAGCCCAGTTCTTTCTCTAAACTGTATTCATTACTTTAACCATTGACATCATCTGGTAAAATCTGTTTTCCATGCTGGTATGGGTTGGACAGTTTGACAGGATCTGATGGGTTAAGGGACTACATCAAGTTCCAATCTCTTCTTTGGCAGGGTTTCTATGGCTGGACACCATTACTAATGTTAACCACTTTATAGAGTGCATTGGGTGCTTTTTTTTTTTCATGGCACCAACATTAGTGAGGTCACTGTGTAATTTGCAAAATTAAGATCTCTTTCAGTTGAGTGGGGTTACAGTAGAGAGGGAGGCAACTCTATGCAAGATGAAAGGTTAAAGTATGAAAGAAGGAGTACAGATTCATTGCTGTAGGAGAGATATATAGTTGCTCACTTTATACAAGAGTGGGTGGGAGTAACTTGGGTGGAGATGGAAAGAGAGATAAAGATGGTTGTGATGAGGTACGTTAATTAAATTTAAACCATTTCTTACGTGGATAATATTGGTACTGGAATTTTTATCATCAGGTGAGACATTGAAATTGAGAATCACTGAGATGTGAAATTCTTTGTAGAGTTTTGCCAAAGTTGATTCAATACTAAATTTATCAGCATCCCATTGGTCTGTGATGACAGGCCAACCACCGAAAGAACGGAGAATGAGGTGGAATGGTTTGTCTCCAATATATTGGATCTGAGCTAGAAATGGCAGGAAAGGAAAAGAAAAGAAAATGGAAAAAAGAAGAAAACCAAAAGAAAAAAATGGTAAGAAAGGAGAAAAGGATATAACAATGATAACAACAAAATAACAATGATGACCACAGCAACAACAACAACAACAACCGTTGACAACACTGATGACCACAACAAGAACAACAATAACAAAGATGACAACAACAGCAATAACAAGAACAATGTCAACAATGATGATGATGAAAACAACAACAATGGCAGCATCAATGTAAACAACAGCAACAACAAAAATGGCAATGACAACATTAAAAACAATGACAGCAACAACAACAATAAAAAGGGCAATGATGAGCACCCGAACAATGACAATGTAAACAACGACAACAACAACAATAATAATAATGACTTTAATACCAACTACTCTCTTCTACACACCACCTCAACATACCATCCACCACATCCCAGCCTCTATATAACTCCCTGGCACACACACACACACACACACACATGCACACAAGCACATGCATGCACATATGCATGTACACACACACACACCACCTCAATCCTTCACACACCTCAATCCTTCACACACCTCAATCCTTCACACACCTCAATCCTTCACACACCTC
>NC_069006.1:12485377-12488426 GCF_001194135.2 Octopus bimaculoides | reverse complement strand
CTAGGGAAAATTTTATAATGGAGTTAGAAGTTTATGGTGGAAAAAAGATTTTATAGTGAAAGAGAGACTTTATAATAAAGTTATAAGCTTATGAGGGAGGTGCAGATAGAAGTTTATAGAAGAGGTACAAGTTTATAGTGGTATCATAACTTTGTAGTGAGTGAACAACTTATTTCGAAGGTAGACATTTATAGTGTGTGTGTGAGAGGGGAAAAGTTCAATGTGGGGAGCAGAATTTTATGATAGAATTTTAGACTCTTTTTCTTTTTTTTTTGAATGGCTTAATCAGAAGAGGAGGAAGAGTACCCATGGCTATTTTTCAGGGCTTCTAACAGTGGCAGGAGATAAAAATGGAGAAAGGGAAGATTGGGAATCTTGCTTGAATGCTCACAACAGAGTGGACTCTGTTAAAGCCAACGGCAAAAACAATCACAACTAATATTGGTGGTTGTTGTGATGTGTTAAGTCTGTAACTTATAGGTTCAGGTATGGCATAGGTGCAGGTATGGAGTAGGTGCAGGTATGGCGTAGGTGCAGGTATGGCGTAGGTGCAGGTATGGTGTAGGTGCAGGTATGGCGTAGGTGCAGGTATGGTGTAGACAATGTGGCTGAGTGGTTAAGAAGTTTGTTTCCCAGCCATGTAGATTCAGGTTCAGCTTCCTTGTATGCCACCTTGCAATAGGATTGTGCATTGTATTGAAAAACCTATGTGCAACTTTTATGCACATTGCATAGAAGACCTTGAACAAATGTTTTTCTTTTATCCCTGGGCCAATCAAAGTCCTGTGAATGGATTTTATAGATGGAAACTGAAAGAAGCCTGTTGTCATCATCATCATCATCATCGTTTAACGTCCGCTTTCCATGCTAGCATGGGTTGGACGACTTGACTGAGGACTGGTGAAACCGGATGGCTACACGAGGCTCCAATCTAATTTGGCAGAGTTTCTACAGCTGGATGCCCTTCCTAACGCCAACCACTCAGAGAGTGTAGTGGGTGCTTTTACGTGTCACCTGCACGAAGGCCAGTCAGGTGATACTGGCAACGGCCACGCTCGAAATGGTGTCTTTTATGTGCCACCCGCACAAGCCAGTCCAGGGGCACTGGCAACGATCTCGCTCGAAAATCCTATGGAAGCCAGTCAGGCGGTACTGGCAACGGCCACGCTCAAAATGGTGCATCTTATGTGCCACCCGCACAAGAGCCAGTCCAGGGGCACTGGCAACGATCTTACTTGGATTGCCGGGTCTTCTCACGCACAGCACATTTCCAAAGGTCTCAGTCAGTAGTCATCGCCTCGGTGAGGCCCAATGTTGTGTTTGTGTGAATGTGTGTGTGTGTGTTCATTGACATTTGCACTTTGAAAATAGTGCTTGGTTATAAGCAGTGTTGCTGTTCTCAGTTCTATCAACAAATCATTTACTGGCTTTGTGCCTTTGAAGGCATATGAAATAAGAGACCCCTTATTTGAAAAATGGGTAAAAGTTAGTCAGGAAGGACATTTAGCTTTAAAACAATGCCTCAATAGTATGCATGCATCTAACCTGTATCAGCATGGCAAAATTAACATAAAAATTGAAAGAACTCTTTAGCTATCATAAATGATTGATTTTTATGTCAGTGACAGAAAATGTCATGCATTTTCTTATGATATAAGTATTGTTGTTGTAATTGTCATCACTTTGCCCTCGGACAATCCTGGTCCAGCTGGCTGATGAGCAAAGACATTCTAACCATGATGATCCAGTTTTTTTTTTCCCAAGGCATGTCTCTGCTTACAAAGCTTACTCCCCAGCCATGCGCTTTTGGGGTTCAGTCTCACTGCGTGACACCTTGGGAAAGTGTCTTCTGCTATAGCTGACCTTAACCTTTTCAGTAGATTTGGTTGACACCCCGCCAAAAAAATCCCATATTATATGTATGTGTGTGCACCTATGTCTTGACATCATGTGATGGTTGTGAACAAGTGTCACTGTCATACAAGTGGTGTCCTTCATTTCCAATCTTCTGTAAAAACATGTCTGGCCATGGAGAAATATTACCTTGCTTGGAAACAGGTGAGGGTTGGCAACAGGAAGACCATCTGGCTGTAGAAAATCTACTTTGACAAATTTTGTCTGACCCATGCTGGCATGAAAAAGTAGACGTTAAAACAATGATGATGATGTTCATGGCACAATGTATCTGAGACTACATCATCCAATGTGTTCTCTTCCTGCTTTAAGACACCCGTGTGCAATTTGAAGGAGTTTTAGCTGATTGAGCAATCTGATAGATGAACCCTGAGAAGCTTAAGTACTAGTCACAAAGTCAGGTCTAATACAGTTGAATGAAATGGCCCCCAGCGTATTACTAGCATTTTATTATATAGACCCTAACAAAGTGGCGAGCTGGCAGAATCATTAGCACACCTGGTGAAATGCTTAGTGGTATTTCGTATTTGCTGTTACGTTCTGAGTTCAAATTCTGCTGAGGTTGACTTTGCCTTTCATCCTTTCGGGGTCGATTAAATAAGTACCAGTTATGCACTGGGGTTGATGTAAACGACTTAATCCCTTTGTTTGTCCTTGTTTGTCCTCTCTATGTTTAGACCCCTGTGGGCAATAAAGAAACAAATTATATAGACCCTAACAGGGGGAAAAATTCAGACAACCGTATTGAAATGTGAATCCAGGATGGAGAAAAACAAAATGAGGTATTGTGAGACATTGATTCTGTTCTTGTATAAAGCGTAGCTGTACCTTTCCTTTCTTCTTCTTCTACTACTACTACTACTACTACTACTACTACTACTACTGGCACTCTGTTGGTTATGATGACAAGGATTCTGGTTGATCTGATCAACTAAACAGTCTGATCGTGAAATTAATGCGCAAGGAGCGTCTGTGTGGTAAGTAGCTTACTTACTAACCACATGGTTCCGGGTTCAGTTCCACTGCGTGGCACCTTGGGCAAGTGTCTTCCACTATAGCCTTGGGCCGACCAAAGCCTTGTGAGTGGATTTGGTAGATGGAAACTGAAAGAAGCCCGTCGTATATATATATATAT
>NC_069006.1:12477869-12484128 GCF_001194135.2 Octopus bimaculoides | reverse complement strand
AAGACTCAGCGTGACACAGAATGTGACAAGGCTGACTCTTTGAATTACAGGTACAACTCATTTTTGCCAGCTGAGTTGACTGGAGCAATGTGAAATAAAGTGTCTTGCTCAAGGACACAATGGACCACCTGGAATCAAACTCATGACCTTATGATCATGAATCAAATACCCTAACCACCAAGCCATGTGCCTTCACTACTACTACTACTACTACTGTGCACTGGGACTACATCAACACACACACACACACACACACAGACACTACAACCACATTGAAAGTCATTCTGCTGATTGGCCAAGAGTCACTCACCAACACACTGATCCATGTATAAATTGTTTCTTCTCTTTTCCCCCTTTGTATCACTGCTTCAATAGTTTCTGCTTTTATGTTTAAAAAAATCTAATTCCTTAATAAGAAAGAAACTGCTGTCTTTAAAACTACCACTGTATCACTGCTGCGTACAGTACTACCACCACATTATCACAACACCACAATATCTCTCTCTGTCATACATTTTCCTCACACAGCAATACTATCACCCTTCCATACCACCAGATAACAATACCATCACTACAGCACACCACCATTCCCAAGCTGTAAGTTTCCCACACCATAAACTTTTATATAAATTCTAGAATAAAGATTGTTTAGATACTCCATTGAATATTGACAACAGCATTATGGGAGATATAAATGTTAACGTTTAGGAGTTAACGCCCAAATGGCAAGTATTCAGCTGATAATAAATGCATTTCTTAGCTTAATAATAATCCTTTCTACTGATAGACACAAGGCCTAGGGAAAATCGAATTTGCTTATTGATTGATCCTTTATGTTCATTTGATACTAGGATTGTGAAGAAAGCAGATGGAAAGTTGAAAACATATAACCCTTAAAAATTTGGGATTGCAAGGATTTGGAATATGAAATCTATCAAGACCATGCCTGTGACAATTGATACATTAGGGGTTGCAAGTTGTGAGATAGAGAAATGAATAGAAGAGACTGGAAGAGAATGTCCTGTAGAGATTCTACAGAAGGTTTGTTACTTTCTACAAGGAAAGATCATCGGAAGGGTTTTGAGCACTTGATGGCTTGTTGAAATTCTGTGGACATCTGAGGCAAGGGGAAGAAAAAGAGGAAGAGGGTCCTAATAATACTAATAATAATTGTTTCAGATTTTTATTGGTCTTTGAAAGAATGAAAGGTAAAGTTGACGTTAGTGGGATTTGAAATCAGATCGTAAAGAGCCAGAAAAAATCCACTAAGCATTTTGTCCAGCATGCTAATGATTCTGCCAGCTCACCACTTTAATAATAATAATAATAATAATAATAATAATAATAATAATAATAATAATTGTTTCAAATTTTGGCACAAGGCCAGCAATTTCAGGGGAAAGTCGATTACATTAATCCCAGTGCTCAACTGGTTTTCATTTTATTGACCCCGAAAGGACGAAAGACAAAGTTGACCTTGGTGGCATTTGAACTTGGGACTTAAAGATGAATGAAATGTCACTAAGCATTCTACCTGGTGTGCTAATCATTCTGCTCAGCATGCTAATAATAATGACAATAATAATAATGGTTTCAAAGATTTTGCCACAAGGGCAGCAATTTTGGGGGAGGGAATCAGTCAATTACATCAACCCCAGTGTTTCACTGGTACTTAATTTATTGATAATAATAATCCTTTCTACTAAAGGCATAAAGAATGAAATTTTGGGGAAAGGGGATAGTCGGTTACATCGTTCCCAGTGTTTCATTGGTACTTAATTTATCGACCCCAAAAGGATGAAAAACAAAGTCAACCTTGGTGGAATTTGAACTGAGAATGTAAAGATGGATGAAATGCTGCTAAGCATTTCACCTGGCATGCTAATGAGACTGCCAGCTCACTGCCTTAATAATAATGATGATAATAATAATGATAATAATAATAATAATAATAATAATAAGAAGAAGAAGAAGAAGAAGAAGAAGAAGAAGACCTGGAAATAGAGATAACTCGAATGTGGAATCTAAAAACAGAAACAATTCCTATCATAGTAGGTGCCTTAGGTATAATAAAAAAATATTCAGACAAATACATAACAAAAACACCAGGACTTACAAATATATATAACATACAGAAAATTGCACTACTGGGTACTGCACACATTCTACGCAAAACACTTTCAATACAGTAAACATAAGAGCACCACAGCAAACCACAGCACATACCCAAGGCACACAGAGCTGCGCTCGGTAGTGAAGTGAAAGCACGTTATAAAAATAAAACTACTGAACAATAGTAATAATAATCCTTTCCACTATAGGCATAAAGCCTGGAATTTGTGGGGAGGGGAATAGTCAATCACATCAACCCCAGTACTTGACTGGTACTTAATTTATCGACCCCGAAAAGATGAAAGGCAAAGTTGATCTCAGCGGAATTTGAACCCAGAATGTAAAGATGGACGAAGTGTCACAAAGCATCTTGCCTGGCGTGCGAGCAATTCTGCCAGGTTGCCACCTTTAATAATAATGATAATTCAAGGTTTCAATTTTTTTTTTCAAAGTTACAATGAGAGTTTCCAGAATCCAACATCTATAGCAGGTGTTGGGTGGGGGTGGTCGTGGGAGTATCATTTGGTGTTGGCTGGGACATCTGAAAGGAGGAGGTGCTATGAGGCAGTGAAATGGAATTAGTTGGGTACAGTTGGTGAGGCAGTGGTGCTAGTGGAAGCATGGTTTAGTAGAAAGGTAATGTTGCTGTTGGCAGGGGAAACCCCCACCCGCAGGCGCAATTGTGCCCGCGAGCCCATTTTATTGCACCTGCAGGCTGGTATACTCATGTAAAAAATATAGTAAATTTTCAATTATAAAATTTATACAATATTCCTATGCGTGTTTGTGACATAAGTTGTGTTTTCACTGACTTAAAACAGTTTGACTTGAACAGAAAATCGTCCGGTAATTGTTATGTGAATGGAAATTTTGTTTTCACTATAAAACACATATTACTAGGTTTGTATTACCCCCTTAAAGCCCAACTACACCCTAGCTAAAATAGATAGAATACCTCATAAGTAATATATACATCCTAAATTCAGTGGCATCATTCATGAAGATGTTACACATTAATTGCATGTCTTAAACTTATCTTTATTAATGTATATCAAATTATACATAGATATATACAAGATTTACACAGATATAAGAGTTAGAATCTGTGATCTGCCTGTGAACCTTTTTCTTTGGAAATTTTTACCTGCCGCACTAAAAAGTTTCCTCACCCCTGCTGTACAGTTATGACAGGAGTGCAGCATCTGTAAGGCATGGTGTCTGTGTTGGATGGTGTAGGGGATGGTGTTAGTGGTGGTGGTGTTGGGTATAATTTTCATTAAAATTACTATAATTTCCTTTGTGGTAGTGCACCTGTTTCTGTCTTCATTCCTAACCTCTCTCTCTCTCTCTCTCTCTCTCTCTTTCCAGCTGGTTAACCTTGTACTTCCTCTACAGTAAGATACCTGTTTCATCATCCAACACAAGATCACCTCCTGCAATGCCCCCTCCTGTCCTGAAAATTTATTTTTTCCTTTCAAGGTACTTGGTGACCCAGTCTACACTGCAAAGTGGTTGCCATTTGGAAGGGCATCCAGCTGTAAAAACCTTGCCAAAACTGACCTTGCCTGTGCTTGTGCCAAGTAAAAAGCACTAAGTCCCTGCTGCTGAGTGGCTGGTGTTAGGAAGGGCATCCAGCTGTAAAAATCCTGCCAAAACAGTCACAGAAGTCTGGTGCAGGCTTCAGCCTGGCCGGCTCTTGTGAAACCGTCCCACTCATTGCTAGCATGGAAGGCGGACGTTAAACAACAATGATGATGATGATAACTAGGAACTAAAAGATAAGGGATTTCCTTTTCTCTTTTGCCAGAATATGAAGACTGAATGGGGAGGGAGATAGGGTGTCACCATATGTGAGAAGTGTGGTGTGCCATATGAATTATTAATTACAGGTAAACTGGTGTCATTTGCCAGATACATTAATTTGATAGGTAGGTGGGATTGATAATGTGTGTGTGTGTGTGTGTGTGTGTGTGTGTGCGTGTGTGCATGCATACATCTGTGAATGTGTATTTGAGTGTGAGTGTGTATGTATATTTGTGTCTGTGCACGTATCAGTGTGCATGTATGTATGTGATTAAGTGTGTATGTTTTTGTATTTATGTATACCTATGTATGTATCAATGCCAGTGTCTTTTCATATGTGTATGTGTGTATGTTTGCATGTATCATATGCACAAACACATACACATGATACAATCCCACCTATGTAATATAGAGAATTGGAAAGCTTTAATTAACTAGGATTATTCTTGTAATCAGAACACGAAGTATTCAACAAAATCATCCACTTTTAACTGTATTGAGTTCATTAAAAAAAAAAAAATTGACTGATATTCTTGGAATTATCTCCCTTGTTTACTCTTATTGTAGATATTAACTTTGATTATGTGTAACGTTTATATTAGTCAAACTGGTGTCTGCATCTTATGGCTGTTGTATGCTCCAGCCTTCTTCAGGTATCTTCTTTTGAATTCAGTTGTATCAGAATTTCAAACCTATCCCTTTATTTGATCCATGGGAGTATACTGTTCTTATCCCGCTCTCTGTGTAGTGGATAAAGACGTTGGTTAATGCAGTGCAGCCACCTAGAGATTCTGAACTCAATCTCAGGCAAGGCACTAAGGTAACTTACAAAAAAAAAGTCAACTGAAGAAAAAAAAATGCCATGAAACACGGGGAGAGAAATGAGAATGGTTTACCACTGTGGATCAAATAAAGGGTTAGATTCAAAATTCTGACACAACAACTGAGTTCAGCACAAAACACCTGA
Source organism: Octopus bimaculoides (assembly GCF_001194135.2). NCBI lineage: Eukaryota > Metazoa > Mollusca > Cephalopoda > Octopoda > Octopodidae > Octopus > Octopus bimaculoides. The sequence continues at coordinate 12,479,246 of NC_069006.1, read as the reverse complement.
AGGAAGCTGGAGCCTACAACAGCTGCATCGTAGTGAAAGCAACAATAAAGATGAAGACACCAGTCCTACTAATATAAACAGTATTCACAATATAAATTCCTCATAAATATAGAATTGTATCATCTTTGATCACAGTAGTGTGGACCATTGCTGACCTGGGGTTAAACAATAACAGCATAAACCCATAGATGTCAGTGATCGGAGAGAGAATGAGAGAAAGAGAATGAAATCAAAGATGTATTTACATGCGAGGAGAAAGTGTACTCTGTTGCTAGTTGGAGAGAAGTGAATCCCAGTGAAAAAATTCTGAATATATAACTTACTTTTAATAATGATCTGTAGTTTGCGGTGTTGCCGTTCGACGTTGCCAATGGCTGCCATATCTTCAGGTATAATGTTTCTCCGTTCCCAATTACCGCAGGTATATTGGTAGAAGTCATCGCATGGATCCACTGAGAAATCAATGTCCTCAAGAAGTTCTGCAGCTACCAAGAAAAAACACAGAACCATTACCAACCCCCAAAACAAGACATATATATATATATATATATATATATATCGATTTAAATGAGAGCTCAAAACTGATCCATTGAAAATACTTTATTATAATAATGAAAACGACCTATGATCATTTCGATGCAATATCCAGATTGATTCATGCATATTATAAAAATGGGATACTGCATCTCCTCAGGGCCTTATTATTATTTTATAATATGCATGAATCAATCTGGATATTGCATCGAAATGATCATAGGTCATTTTCATTATTATAATAATATTTTCAATGGATCAGTTTTGAGCTCTCATTTAAATCAATATAAATACAATAACTCACTTGTGAGTATTTTGCTACGTTTGTTAACAGATACAATATTTTTGCCAAATTTTTGGTATAAAAATATATATAAATACATACATATATATATATATATATATATGTGTGTGTGGGGGGGGGGGTGAAGGCACATGGCCTAGTGGTTAGGGCATTGCACTGACAATTGCTAGACCATGAGTTCAATTCTTGGACTGGGCAGCACATTGTATTCTTGAGCAAAACTCTTCATTCCATGTTGCTCCAGTCCACTCAGCTGCAAATGGGTGACCCTGTGATAGAATACCTTTCTGATCAGGGAGTACGTTGACTGGGCGTTGTGAGTGTTTATTGAGCGAAAACACCTAAAGCTCCACGAGTCTCCGGCAGGGAATGGTGGCGAACCCTGCTGTACTCTTCCACCACAACTTTCTCTTACTCTTACTTCCTGTTTCTGTGGTGCCTGTAATTCAAAGGGCCAGCCTTGTCACACTGTGTCACGCTGAATATCCCCAAGAACTACGTTAAGGGTACACGTGTCTGTGGAGTGCTCAGTCACTTGC
>NC_069006.1:12467531-12476582 GCF_001194135.2 Octopus bimaculoides | reverse complement strand
AAGATTAATAGAGACAATGTTAGAGAAAGATAAACAGAACAGCCAGTCTTGGTTGTTTGGATGTGGGGTAGCTAGGTTATATTTTATACTTTAAAAGTTTGAAATTATACAAGAAAAATTACAAAAATCATTATTTAAGAAGATTGTGTATACTATATTAAGTTTTGTTGTATAGTACTGTGGAGTACAAGAAACAGAACATCTGGTTTATGTGAATATACACATTCATACACACACTCACCATATTTGGTGACAGTTAAGAAGCACTTTTTTCCCAGAATATGTCTTAAATAAAATTCACCCTGGGTCCTATATGCAAAATTGAGCCTCCCAGAAGCTAATTTTGTCCTTGGCATTCACTACAAGAGACTAATTTTAATCCAGACAATCTCTTCTACCTAACCTGACTCCGTAACAATAATATTTACTTAAACATTTGCTAGAATATTTTGTAATGTTTTGTAATCTGCTGCTTAATTGCTTCGAATGTTACATGCTTTAATGAACTAAATTATTCTTTCCTGTATTTGCACTGCAGAAACTGGGGTGTGTCAAATGTGTCTGTGTGTATTTTTGCCAACAAATGTAGTGTGTATGCATGTATGTATATTTATACATGTGTGTGTGTGTAGGGAAAATTAAGATAAACACCAGTATAAATATTTATTTCTGATGTACATTTTCCCATTTGGAACTCAGCATTGAATTTTCCAAGTGCATTTGGCTGCCTAGGAACTAAATATTTATTCCACTGTTTATCTTAGTTGCCTCTACATATATTCTGTATATCATAACTAATAACACTGTTAAGTACAGAGGTCAATGGAAACCGAGTGGATAATGATAATCTACATGGAACTCTAAGTCATACAGTTGTTGTTGAACATCAAACTGTACACACAAGATATACAAGGTGTCCCAGAAAAATTTACCCATGATTAAAACTCTTCCTAAAGAATATTGGTTCGATTATTATTATCTATATTTTGCATAAAGATTTGCATATGTTTTTTGTTCATGTGTCTATTGTTTTGTTTGTCTATAACAGTTTTGTAAACAAACATGGTGTCGAAAGCAAAATATGACCAGATGGTCACTTTGAAAACAGCTGGAGTGAGCAAAAAGGACAGATGAACGTGTGCTGTAAAATGGTGTTCAATACCTGGAAATGATAATTGGAGTCTGCTACTACCTCTAGCAAACCAATTCCTGGTAGGAAACAATCAATTTGTACCAAACAAACTGTTGAAGCTGTGAAGAAGCGAATGAACAAAAATCCCCGCAGGAGTGCAAGAAAAACTGCAAAAGCTCTTGGCATTTCGAAATCTTCAATGTACAGGATTTTTAAAGAGAATTTAAAGCCAACTGCATACAAGAAATGATTCCAGCAGTTAATTTCAGCAGCTTCCAAGAAGAAACGGCTTGACGGGGGTAGTTGAGATGAAGTGTGCCACAAATAAAGTGCTGATCTGGTCTGACTAGAAGATCTTCACTGTGGAGGCAGTTATCAACAGGCAGAATGACAGCCTTTATGCACATAATGCAGGAGACTTGCCTGAAGGTAGCAGGAATCATTTATGCCATCAGAAACCAGCTTCACTCATGATGTGGGCTGCAGTTGCATCTGATGGGTCCAAGTCTCCCTTGATCTTCATTGATGCTGGTGTCAAGGTCAGCAATGTGGAAATGTCGGATGAGTAAATGTTACCTTGGGTCACAAAAACCTTTGGTGACTGTTACATCTTCACTGAAGATAGGCCTCCAGCCTACACATCCAATTTGACATAGAAGTGGTGTAAAGAGCATTTCAGCAGTTTTTGGAAACAGATGGTATGACCTCTCTCAAGTCCAGACATCAATCCCATGAACTTTGCTATCTAGTCTATCTTAGAGAATAATGTTTCTGTACACTTCTATTCAAATGTGTCAGATCTGAAGAAAACCCTTCTGTCTTCATGGGTCAAGTTGGATGAAGAGGTGGCACAGCACTCTTGCAACTCAGTGACCACTCATTTGCAGGCTATGGTCAAAATGATATTTGAAATGTAATTACTGCAATGGATTGACAATTTACATTAGAATGTGTGTGCCAAATTTCATTATCCTACCTTAAGTTTAGTTTGAATAATTAAGAAATATCAATTCTTCTGGGACACCCTGTATATTCCAGTGTGGATGATGAGTTCAAAGAAGTTGTGTATGGCCACTTAGTATAGAATACAGAGAAGTCAAAGATAAGTCTGAGTGCAAATAAACATTTAATCTATAATCATTTGTTCCAAAAAGTATATTTCATTTAGGGGCACCCCTCAATTCCCCTATTTCTATAGGGTTATATATCAGACCCAAAAGTGCTGGGCTCCATAAAAGTACTTTTTGGAGCAGACTACCCCCATCACTTTGCCCCAGCTATGTTATTTAAGACAGACAGACAGACAAAGAGACATGGTACTTACCATTATATATTTCCTTAAAAACAAAAGTAACAGTGACAAAGGCCACCAAAACTACTACCACAAAGATACAAATGGACAACAACCATTTCTCTCTGTGTGTCCAGTTCCGGCCAATGTCCTTCCGGTCAGCAGCAACATGGACTTGTACAAATACAGGGTCTTCGATGATCTTCAGTTCGGTGTTTATCGGTAATTTACAGCTGGCAGAATTCTTGTTCATCTCTTCGCACCTTATTTTCTCCATGGCGTCTTGTTATTCACTGGAATTATTATTCTACCAACAATGATGAGATTTTTTTCTGTGTCTAAGACATGACACTTCATTTTCTTCTTCAGAACATGGTGGCCATCCCTCATAACTGGGCAATCCACAGGTGAGACGCAGACTTTCCTGAAAATGAGAAAGAGAGAGGTTCAGAAAATAATCAGTCCCGCTGCGCAGCACCTTGGGTAAGTGTCTTTTAGTATAGCTTTGGGCTGACCTCTGCCTTGTGAGTGAATCTGGCAGATGGAAACTGTGCAGAAGCCTGTCACATAATTATATAAGTGCAGGTGTGGCTTTGTAGCAAGAAGTTTGCTTTCCAACCACATGGTTTTTTTATTCAGTCCTACTGTGTGACACCTTGGGTAAGTATCTTCTACTATAACTCCACAAGCCTTATGAATGGATTTGGTAGATGGAAACTGAAAGAAGCCTATCATATGTGTATATATATATGTGTGTGTGTGTATGTTACTATCTCCTTGCTTTGAAATTACATGATAGTTGCTACTGTCTTCCAAATGTTGTATTTTGTTTCCAGTCTTCTGTTAAAAAATGTCTGGTCATGGAGAAATATTATCTTATTTGGAAACATGTGATGGCAGCTGGATGAAGAAAATCTATCTCAACAAATTCCATCTGGGTAATGCAAGCATAGAAAAGTGGATGTTAAAATGATGATGATATATGTGTGTGTGTTTGTGTTTGATACTTCACCCCCCCCCCCCCCACCACCACCACTAACCAGAGTTGGTTTGTTTACTGATGGAATAAGTACCAGACTTGAGACAAAAGAAAAGAAACAAAACAAAAACAAAATGGAGTCACATTAAAACCCCAACCGCTTATCTAGGATTATGTAACAACGATCTGTTGAGATGACCTAAGACCACATTAAAGCAGCATCCACTTATCTAGGATAGTGTGGCTTGTGGATATTGTTAAACACTCAGATATCTTTGACTATGCTAGAGCACTGCCTATTTATTTACAACAAGTTGAAATAAACTAGGACCACAATAAAGCACTGCCAGGACTTTGTAGCTGCTGTAATGCTTTCAGATATCCTAGATTAGTTTCTAGCCTTTTCAACTTACATAAGACAATGTGGCTGCTGCTCTTACAGATTCAGATATGCTATACCTCAGTAAAGCAGCGTCCACTTACCTAGGGCAACATGGCTGCTTCCAAGCAAGGTAATATTTCTCCATAACCTTATGTAGAATATTGGAAATGAATAACACTCATTTATAACGTGATGTCAAAGCAAGTGGACACACACACACACACACACACACACACACACACACACACACACACATGTATATGGCTGGTTTCCACTTACCAAATCTACCCACAAGGCTTTGGTTGGCCTGGGACTATAGTAAAAGATACTTGCCCAAGGTGTAATACAGTAGGACTGAACCCAAAATCATATGGTTGGGAAGAAAACTCGTTTAACTATACAACCATACTTGCTACTTATCCAGATACCTGGAACCATGTCTAAAGTCATTTAATTGATTGATAAATGATTTTCCCATTAACACACCACCACTCTTGAATTAAAGGTATGCGTTTTTCTCTCTCTCTCTATCTTCTCACACTACTGTAACAGCTTCACTTCTGCTGAACTAGCTAACTACATATCACCTTCTCTTTCAACAATAACAGCCACTCTTCCTATGAATTAACTCGCTACACACCACCTTCTTTCTTTACTGGAATGGTCTCTCTTCCTCTAAACTGGCTAGCAATTTTCTATCTTCTCCCACTAATATAATGGCTTCTATCTTTTCTCAAGCCAAACTAATACACATTATTTCTTCTATCAAACATACTCTCTCTCTCTTTCACTTCTCAGCTCATGCTCTCAATGCCTTTCCCCAATCTTGTTTCCCCAGTATCTCCATCTCTTTGGAATTCCTTCCAGCTCTCATTCTGGTTTAACACTCAGCTTAAATCTAATCAACCAGATTTACAATCAAAAGTTTTCCACGTGTGAAATCTCATCTTTTTCTTTTTATTGACATAAGATTACATAATAATGTAATCTTATATCTAAGACTACATTATTCAATGTGCTTCCCTTTTTTTTTTCTAAAGTGGTAGGATGTAATTGAAAGTAAATTCAGCTCTTGTTTTAAGCAGTGCAAGCAGCTACATAGAGGACTATTTGTTGATTCATACCAACTCATAGTATTCATAAAGACACAGACATCTTACAACAGGCCACCTATTTTGGGTGAAAATAGGGTGCATAATCAATTACATCTCTCCTAGTAATTTCTGCAGTTTAACTGACATTACATAATTTGGGTGGAAAGAGGGTTGATAATGATGCATTCATGCCTTTACCATAAGCAAGAATTTTTTCTCTATGGTAAACTCCACAGAAATTGCCTTTAGAAGTTAGAATCTGTCACAAACATATTTGAATTAACCTAAAGTTTGATTTTCTACATCATTGCTTTGCACAACTGCTGGGTGGTCAATGAGTTCAAGTCAGTCACTTGTATCGATGTTTCATGATAAAGCTGTGACTTTCTAGTCAGCTCAGGATTATCTCTCTTTGGTATCTTCTACTGAGGAAGATGTAATGAACCAGAAATGCACCTGGAAGTCCAAGAGTGGGTGTCACTGAGCTGATAAGGGTGTAATACAAGAATTTTTTTTCTCCGAAGAAAACTTCACAGAAATTTCTTTTAGAATTAAAATCTGTCACAAATATATTTGATCTAACCCAAATTTTATTTATTTCACATTGTTACTTGGCACTACTACTTATATATATGGGGTGAGGGTGGGGGAATTTTACTTCCTGACTATATGGTTCCAGGTTCAGTTCCACTGCATGGCACCTTGGAAATAAGTGCCTTCTACTATATATAGCCTTGGGAGACCAATGGCTTATGAATGGATTTTGTAGGCAGACACAAAAAAAAACCTGTATATATATATATATATACACACACAACACACACACACAAGTAATGTTTATTGCCACATCAATATGGCTGTTCAGTAGGAACTGATGTTACTACCATTTTTAACCCCAGGAGGACCTTCCTCCAGCTGGTTATTGATGCAATCTGCACCTGATATATATTGCAAGCAGGGGACTGAACCCTTACCATCTTCTAGTAGACGATGGGACCGCTAGACCATACGGTATCAAGCTATTTCTGCCCATCCTCAGTGGTGGTCACCTGTCTGCTAGAGATAGCTGTAAATCATTCCAGCTCGAAATATATAGAAAAATATCATTGATCTTGCAACAAGCAAAGCAGCTAGTTAGAAAATCTCTATAAGACGTCTGCACCATCTAGGAGAAGATGGTAGGGTTTGCTCCCCTGCTTGCAATATATATCGGGTGCAGATTGCATCAATAACCAGCTGGAGGAGGATCCTCCTGGGGTTAAAGATGGTAGTAATGTTGGTTCCTACGGAGCAGCCATATTGATGTGGCAATAAACATAACTTCTCAGTATAATTATTACTGTCATCTCTTACAGAGATTTTCTAACTACTTACTTTGTTTGCTATATATATATATATGTGTGTGTGTGTGTGTGTGTGTGTGTGTGTGTGTGTGTGTGTGTGTGTGTATTTGTATGTATGTGGGTTATTATGTAAATGGTATCCTTCATTTCCAATCATCCATGAAAACATGCCTGGCCATGGGGAAATATTTTATTTGGAAACAGGTGAGGGTTGGTGACAGCAAAGGCATTTGACTGTAGAAGATCCAAAGATCTGTGTCAACAAATTCCCTCTGACATGTGCTAGCATGGAAAAGTGGACATTAAATAATGACGATAGTATACATACATACATACATACATACATACATATATCTGCAGAGTACCATTAGAACATTGGGGAAAATGCTTTGCAGTATGTGTTTTGGCTCTTTATCTTTTGGGTTCAAAGAACAATTGTGCCTTTCTTCTTTTCAGGGTTGATAAACTACCTTTACAAACTACCTAAAATGTGCCAAAATTTGGAAGTATTATTGTTGTTATCATCATCATCAACTCGATATAATAATAGCTGATATACCTCTCCTTCATTGGACACTAAACTCGGCTTGCGAAGACCTGTTGGGGTAAGCGAAAGCAAAATCGTGATGGCACCTGTGCCCAGTGTCGCCTTCCTGGCACGTGTAAAGACATTCAAGCGAGATTGTTGCCGGTGCCCCTGGACTGGCTCCTGTGCAGGTGGCACGTAAAATACACCATTTTGAGCGTGGCCATTGCCAGTGCTGCCTGACTGGCCTTCATGCCGGTGGCACGTAAAAGCACCCACTACACTCTTGGAGTGGTTGGCGTTAAGAAGGGCATCCAGCTGTAGAAACTCTGCCAAATCAGATTGGAGCCTGGTGCAGCCATCTGGTTCACCAGTCCTCAGTCAAATCGTCCAACCCATGCTAGCATGGAAAGCGGACGTTAAATGATGATGATGATGATCTATTGGTTGGTTTCTCACTTTACACTTTACATCATTTAGAGAGAGGGAGAGGGGGATATATGTATGTATGTCACACTTTACATCATTTAGTGAGAGGGGGAGAGATAGAATTAAAGTAAGATGAGCTGGATGAATGTACATTCCAAAATTAGTGGCAGGAGGAGGAGAGAGAGTAAATGACAGAATGGCTGAGTAGTTTACCAGAGAAGTTACACAAATGAGAAATTCGCTTTATTTAATTCTATTTTAAGGTTAAAATATTTTTTGTTGACAATTAGTATTCGTTTCATCATATTATTCAAGCATCAAGACATTTGATAAAAAAAGTCAAATTCTTATCATTATACGTGTGATTGTATTTCCTGATATTAACCTAAGTGGTAGAAGTATACGAACAAAGTTACTCATCATATGACATATAACATTAGTGAGTGTGCGTATGTGTGTGTATTAGGGGTGAGTTGTCTTGCCTGTCTATGACTTTCAGGGGTTTTAACACCCAGTACTTTGAGGGAGTCATCCCCATTGCACTAAACAGCAGCGTACCAGTGAACAAGCAAAACACATACATACATTGAGTGTGTGCAGTCAATAATATTTGCAACATTAGTGCTGCTTCTAATTCATATTTGAATGTGTGTGTGTGTGTGTGTGTGTGTGTGTGTGTGTGTGTGTGTGTGTGAGAGAGATCACTCTTGAATGCTACTGGTAACATGTAACCCACTACATCCTGTTGTATGACCAGATTGTTGGCAACTGATCCAGCAAGACCACCATGCCTGCTTGATAATTAAAGGTATGTTTTTGGACACCCTGTGGGATGAAACTCAGGTGAGTCAACAATCAAGGACTTTTTCCAGTTTGAATAAAATATATATATATATATATTATTTTATATATATTTATATTTTATATATATTTTAAATATATAAACATAATTAAGGGATCAGCAACAGTTGCTTCACCACATACCGAAGTTCAGAAATAGCAGTTAAAGTGCTAAAACTCCAACAGATAGCAATACTTGTAACTCACAAAGGCAAAACAAGAAGAAAAACAACAAAACTAACCAGTTTTAGTTAATCATAGACGTGTTTCTGGATCAGAATAGTAAAAACTTTCATTTCTTCATCAGTATGTTTGTTATATTTTAAATATATATATTTTATTTTCCAGTTTGAATAAAATATATAATTTCGAAGGACTTGTGTGCATGCACACAAGGACTTTGAAATTTCTGGTTTGGTGCTCAGGTGTGCATTTAACCTACCAAGGTAGGTTGGATTCTAAACCATAACAAAGTCAACAACCCAAGAGATGGGGAACTCTAATACAAAAAACCTGAGATATGTTGTTCAATGAGTTTATGGTAAATATTTGCACCAAGTTCCTGCTATCAACATTTCCAAAAAGTGTTGCTGGTTCTACTCAAGCCTTCACCACTGAAAACAAAATCATCTGTGTACATAGTCTAGTGGTTATAATATTAGCTGTTAGACCCTCATACATTGAAGCTGATGTGAGAATCCACTACACACACACACACACACATATATATAGCAATAAGAAAATGGCGGGGAATAGGTGGTATTCATCAACTTGCAGACATTGTATTTTGTCAATTTACCTGTTTATTTATTAACTAAAAGGACAATAATAATATTGCTATATAAATTAAGGGTGAAATATCCTTTTACCCGCACCCATTTATTGCACTTGGTAATACGAAGGAAAAACATTAGCGTAATAATAATTGGGTATTCTTCTGGCAGTATATTGGATAGATATTATCCCTTAGTAGGTTGGATTCAGAACCCCTAACTTTCTTGGATTTATATATATATATATATGTATATATATATA
>NC_069006.1:12463700-12465821 GCF_001194135.2 Octopus bimaculoides | reverse complement strand
CCAGTCCAGGGGCACTGGCAACGATCTTACTTGGCTTGCCGGGTCTTCTCACGCACAGCCCATTTCCAAAGGTCTCGGTCCGTAATATATATATATATATAATAAAAGAAGGAAAATGCTCACAGTTTAGATAGTTTCAATATATTTTTTAACATATTTTATAAGTGAAAGAATATTGTGTTTGTTGACCAGTTTCACTTTTGCTAATCATGACATAGAAATTATTGTAATTTTGTATTTTATTAAGAAGATTTTAGTCCATGTTCTTGATGGAAGTTTATGAATGAAACAAGTAGAAAAATCTAGTGGGAGGTAATTGGTGATCGTTATCATTCGGGACAGGGGAGGTAATTGCTCATATTTTGGGTGGGGATATAAAGTTATATAGTCCAATATAAAGGTATACAAAATTGTCTAAAAACAAATAGAAGTGTATAAGACTGTATGTATATATATATAGTCCTATACAGTTCTATTTGTTTCTAGACAGTTCTGTATACCTTTATACAACTCTATATACTTCAACATTATTCAGTATAATTCTCTATAATTGTTTGACATTGTAGCAGTAGTGGTAGCAGTGACAGTAGTGATTGCAGTGGTGGTGGTGGTGACAAGAGGTGGTGACAGGAGTCAAAATAAACCACTCCAGTATATCCTCACAATGGCAACAATTTACAAACGGAAATAAGGAAATGATTACTCTACTTGTAATGTGTATGTATGCATACATATTTACAAACACATATTTATATATGTTTATATGTATGTGTGTGTGTGTGTGTGTGTGTGTGTGTGTGTGTGTGTGTGTGTATAAAGAGAGAGAGAGAGGCTTGTAAACAGTTTGCTTTTACAAGTACTATTGATAAAAAACTGCATACTGGACACCAGTAGCTTTCTGGGGTCATCAAGAGAGAATGCACATCATTTTAGGGCCTTCCTCTTGATGGCTTTACAGTCTACTGCCCCATCCCTGATATGATCCCCCACTTCACCTTGCCTACAAGACCAGCTGACTAGTATTTGATCTTCAGCCCTTCATTTCAGGACCACCAGCTCCATTTGAATTTGTCGAGTCATTCAGGTCTGACTTGCCATATAAGGCAAACAGCTACATCACTTTTCTAACCAGGTTTCATTGTCATTTCATTTGTTCAGCCACATACAATGGCTGGCCCTCTTAACTGCTCACTGAATTTCTTTCAAGCTGGTGTTAACTTGTTGCTGTACCTTGATTGCCTACAACTGTCCATTAAGTCTAGTTCCAATAAAAATTCTGTATCCGATTTGTGTAGTAAAGTGTACTGTGCATCAACTAGTGTCTTTAATTTTCTTGTATCACCTCATAATGCTTGTCTTTCCTAATTGAGCATTATGAAGTGCTACTATATCTTTTAACTTTTACTTGTTTCTGTCATTTTATTGTAGCCATGCTGGGACACCAACATGAAGGGTTTTAGTCGAACAAATCAACCCCAGGGCTTATATTTTTTTACGCCTAACACTTATTCTATCAGTCTCTTTTGTCAAACTGCTAAGTTACAGGGATGTAAACCCACCAACACTGGCTGTCAAGCAGTGGAGGGGAACAAACACAGAAACAAAGACATGTACATATACACACATATACACCCATACATTCATTCATTTATTCCGTACACCAAATCCATTCACAAGACTTTGGTTGGCCTGAGGCTATAGTAGAAGACACTTATTTAAGGTTCCACACAGTAGAGGCTGAACTCAGACCCATGTGGTTAGGAAGCAAACTTCCTACCACACAGCCATGTCTGTGCTTATAGGTATAAAGTTTTTATAAAAAAATTCTTCATACAGTCACAATATTCGAAGAAAGACTTAAGTTAAAAGCTATTAATTATATAAAAAAACAACTTTAAAAAACTGATTGCAACAAATCTTATGGAAGGAAGTTTATATATATATATATATATATATATAGGGGTTGCTGAAAAGTTCTTGGCTTTGGACAAAAGAAAATACAGGAGGATCAGTTTAATTATGATTTTAGTCAACATATTCCCCTCTTGCTTATTGCAGTGGTCCTTCGGATTTTCTAAGCTCTATAAAAGAACTTGGAAGATTGGGCCTCTAACCAGGCCT
>NC_069006.1:12456502-12463439 GCF_001194135.2 Octopus bimaculoides | reverse complement strand
TGATATATATATATATATATGTATATATATATATATTCTTTGATTCTTTTATTTGTTTCAGTCATTTGACTGCGGCCATGCTAGAGCACCACCTTTAGTCGAACAAGTCAATCCCAGAATTTATTCTTTGTAAGCCTAGTACTTATTCTATCAGTCTCTTTTTCTGAACCATGAGGTTACAGGCACGTAAACACACCAACATCGGTTGTCAAGCGATGGTGGGGAGGGGACAGCCACACAAACAGACACACACATATACGACAGGTATCTTTCAGTTTCTGTCTACTAAATCCGCTCACAAGGCTTTGGTCGGCCTGAGGCTATAGTAGAAGACACTTGCCCAAGGTGCCACGCAGTGGGACTGAACCTGGAACCATGTGGTTGGTAAGCAAGCTACTTGTTACACAGCCACTCCTGCAATACACACACACACACTTTTCAGCATCCCCCCTCATATATATGTATGAGGGGTTGCTGAATACACACACACACACACACACAGGAGCATTTTCAACACACTAGTAAACATGCAAAAGCTTTCGTGATGGTGAATCCAAAATGTAATCTTTCTGTTATTTGTATTGCTTCTTGCTTGACTACCCCTGGCTCTTGTTCAGTTTTTAATTGCTTGTTAAGTACTTCAAGTGACTATTACTTGTGATAGAATAGTTAGTATGGTCATTGTGGAGCCTATGTGTGTGTCTAATTGTCTGTGGGGGAAAATAGTTATATTTAAATTAGGTATATCATTGGTCACACTATAATTGAACTGCAGATATATGTATGTATGCATGAATAAATGAATATTTTCTGAGAAGCTCCTTTCTCACTATTGTGTTATAATCTACCTCACATATGCAACCTGCATACATGGCTGGACACAACACATGGTGGTTAGTAGATTTTGTCAAAAGGAGATGATGCTATATTCAAAGGTCTGCTTCAATCAGTGTTAAAACCTTTGTCACCTCTGTTTATTTTCCTTTCAAGTAGCGCTGGACTAACCATAAAATAAGCATGTGCTTAGGGCATCAAGGGAGGTAGGGGGTGCTACAGAAATGGTAAAGGGTTCATAGCACAAAAGAAATCACTTTAAACTTCCTAAAATAATATTCAAAGTGGTTTATACGATTTGGAAATATAACACAATGCTTTTGTGAGTGTATCTTTGTGTTTGTCTTGTAGTGACGCACAAAGAAGCCAGCGCCATTTTGAAACAGTGAGATCTCACCTGCATCCATTGCCATACGTGAGACAAAAATGAGATCTCGCCTGCAACCATTATTTAAGGAAAAGACAACAACATTTTCCCTCTCATTCTTCTCACGCTGCTGCCAAGCAAAACTTTGAAGCTAGGAGCTCACAGCAGACTTTTGTCCCACTGTGATACCACATGCATTGTCTCCAGAGGTTATTGAACCTCATGTGTATGGGAGAGAGGGCTAAATACGCACTGCTGTAAAGATGGTTACTGAAAGCAAACCTCTTGTATGAAGCACCTGTGAATAAATGGTTATTGAATTTACTTCACCTGAGAACTTCATTCTTCGTATTTCTAGTTCCTTGAATCAACAGAATAATTACAATGGAAGATGAAGTTACCCCAAAAGTATTATAAAAGCCTTACTTCCATTATAAAATGGTGACCCCGACGTGATGCTTATTATGGCTCGGTTTTTCTGGCCTAATATGTGCTGGATGATCACTGCTTGGGCATGCTCTTGTGTGAAATGCCAGCATTCTAAAATCCACAGGCACATTTGCGCTCCTCTTGGACAGTTTTCTCTACTGGAGACTCACTTTCGCCATGTCCACATTGATCTGATAGGACCATCACCTGTCAGTCACGGTTTCTCTTACATATTGACCTGTGTTGATCGTTTCTTTTGTTGGCCTGAAGCCATTCCAATAGTGGACATTTCCTCTGAGTCAGTTGCTCAAGCTTTCATTTCTGATTGGATTGCTCGTTTTGGTGTTCCAGCTAAGATAACCACTGACCATGGACGTCAGTTCGAAGCTTCCTTATTTCGTGAATTATCACGAATCCTAGGTGTTCATCACATTTGTACAACCAGCTACCATCCAGCTTCCAACGGGATGGTCAAACACTTTCATAAGCAACTGAAGACCGCTCTATGCGCCACTCCTGATCCGCAGTCTTGGACAGAATTCCTGCTTATCGTTCTTCTTGGTTGTTGCACTGCCATTAAGACAGACTTAGGTCGCTCCTCTGCCGAACTCCTTTATGGTACCGCCTTGGCACTTCCTGGTACAATGTTAGCACCAGCCAATTCATCGCATCCTGATCCAATGTTGTATGACACCAGACTTCGCTTGTATTTCTCAGGTCTTTCACCAATGTATCTGATGAAAGTAGCATTAGTTTTCTAGGTTATTCAATTCTGCTAAACTGACCACTGGTCTGATTGAGTAAACCTGTCATCAAAGAATCTGTAATGACTACAGGAAACAGCCGTTAGCCAAATTTACTACCATAAACTTATGTTTAATAAAAAATTATTTATTTATTATTATTTGTCTTAACGTCCGCTTTCCATGCTAGTATGGGTTGGATGATTTGACTGAGGACTGGTGAAACCAGATGGCTACACCAGACTCCAATCTGATTTGGCAGAGTTTCTACAGATGGATACCCTTCCTAACGCCAACCACTCAGAGAGTGTAGTGGGTGCTTTTACGTGCCACCGGCAAGAAGGCCAGTCAGGCGGTACTGGCAACGGCCATGCTCAAAATGGTGTATTTTACGTGCCACCCACACAAGAGCCAGTCCAGGGGCACTGGCAACGATCTCACTTGAAAGTCCTTACACATGCTGTGGGCACAAGTGCCAGAAAGGCGACGCTGGGCACAGGCGCCATCACGATTTCGCTTTCGCTTGCCCCAACAGGTCTTCGGAAGCCAAGTTTCGTGTCCAATGAAGGAGACGATGTTGGCATGGGTGCCAACTTATTTACCTAAGTTTTAACATTTTGAAATAGTCACCATGTGGTCCCAACATTCCTACCACTTTTGGAATCCAGTCTAGTTTTCCATAAGTGAGTTGAAGACCTGTGATCTGCTCTGGATCTTGATAATGGTGTTTTAAAACAGCAACCTTTGAGCTGAAATTTTATCTTAGGGAAGAAGTGGAGGTGCATAGGTACTAAATCTGGCGAATAGGGTGGTGTGGAAGTGATACCATGTTGTTTTTGGTGAGAAAACTCATGAGTGAGGAAAGCTCGGTGACAGGGTGCATTGTCATGATGAAGAATCCAGTTCTTCGTCCTCCACAGATCTGGTTGCTTTTGCCGAATGTCCTCTCTCAAATGCTTCAAAGTGTCGCAGTAGAACTCTCAACTGATGGTCTGGCCCTGGGGGACAAATTCTTGATGCACAATACTGTGGATGTAAAAAAAAAAAAATGATGAGCATGCTCTTGATTGAACTTCTGCTCTGTTGTGCCTTCTGTGGTCGTGGAAATGATGGGCTCTTCCATCATGACTACTGCTGCTTCGTCTCAAAGTTGTACTTAAAGTCCCAAATCTCATCACTGGTGATGATCCTCGACATGAAGGATGGGTCATCAGCGGCACACTGAATCAGCAATATTATTGATTGTCCTCCGACGATTGTCCTCATGCACAAGCTGATGAATTTTCTCCACATTTCTGAGGGGATCGCTTGTGGTAGGTCTTCCAGGTTGCTCATTGTCTTCCAAGGATGTTCTTCAACTTTTGAAGCACCCATTCCACTCAAAACATTGTGTATGACCCATTGCTTGTTGCTGTAAGCTTGCCAAAGCATGCTCAATGTCTTTGTAGCAGACTTCCAAAGTTTAACGCAAAGTTTCATGCTGGCTCTTTGTTCCAACTTCCTGTCTGTGACAAAATTGCAGACCACAGCATACATGTAATCACAAATTTCACAATTCGTGAAGTAAACACAGCAATGTCACTCGGCACACTGCCTCATGAAGGTCATTGCTAGCTCTCACTGTATGCTGCCATCTGTTGGTGTGCTACAGAACTAGTTCAGGAACTTTTTGATATCAGGCAAAGAACTAGGGTCAGTATAATTGTATAATGGAATAATACTCTTCAAGGCAGTGCTCCAGCATGGCCTCACATATATGATTTAAAAGGGTGAAAGAACAAAAGAAATTACACACTTGCACACACAACCAAATATACATGTATGCATTCAAACATAGACACACACAAATTGCCTTTAAACACACGAAGAAGAGTGATAGATTGATAAATAAATAGAGGGAAATGCTGATAGAGGGAGAGATAGATAGATAGATAGATAGATAGATAGATGGAGAGATGAAGACATAGAGGGAGGGATAGGTAGACAGATATATTAATAGATATCCAAGGCAGTGCCTCATCATGGTCACAGTCCGATGGCTGAAACAAGTAAAAAATAGAAGATATAAATAGCTAAACAGACAGGTGGATAAGTAGATAGATTGATAGATATGTAGATAAACAGAAACAGATAGATGGACAGTTATGTAAGCAGAGATAGATAGATATATAGACATAGAGATACAGAGAGAGGGAGAGGTAGCATAGAAGATTATTTAGTGAAATGAAGTCAAAGAAGAAAATGAAAGCTGGAATCCATATTGGAATGGTAGGATGACTTTGAAAAGATCATTAATGTTTGATTTAAGGAATGGATAGTGAAGAGGTTTCACTGGAGAAGCAGGAACAGTCATAAACACACAGATTGGAATAAATATGGTGAGAAAATAGGGTGTGTGGTGGTGGTGGTATTATTACAAGAATTTGGATTTCTCTTTTGATCAGAGATTTTGGAATTGAATTGGAAGTGGATGAGGGAGGAAGAGAGAGAAGGAAGAGGAGACGCAAGAGAAGAAGAATGTGAAGAAAAAAGAAGAGGTAGAGGAAAAATAGAAGAATATGAAGATAAAAGAAAGGAAGGCAAATATGAAGAAGAAAAAAAAGAAGTAGGAGGAAAAGGTGAAGAAGAAGAAGCAAGATATAAAGACAGCAGAGGAGGAAGGGATGGGTGGTTAGAAATAATCTACAAAATAAAACTGAAATTGTTCCAATGTTTTAAAATGGCAGCCAATAATCGTTAATTGGAGACAATAAAATAACAAAAAGAAGAGAAAAATGGTAACAACAAGTGATTTCAAGAAATTTAATGAAACTTTTTCAAAAATGTCAAAATGTAATGAAAAATAAAAATAGATTTAGAAGAAAATTGATTGGAACGAATTATTGATTGATGTCTTTTATTATTTTGTTAGAATACTCAAATTTCACTTGATTTCAATGTGTGTGGTGTGGTGTGTGTGTGTGTGTGTGTGTGTGTGTGTGTGTGTGTGTGTGGTGTGTAAATATGTGTATTTACATTTGTGTGTGTGTATATAAGCATATATAAATATGCATATGTTTGAACATATATTATGATTTGAATGTAAATATATGTGTGTATATGTATGAGTTTTTGTGTGTATTTACATTGGTGTGTGTGTGTGTGTGTGTGTGTGTGTCTGTGTACATATATATATCAGTGTATATAAATATGTTTGTATATGTGTTGGCATACATGTATGTGTATAGTATAGTGTATGTATATATATATATATATATATATATATATATATATATATATATAGGTATGTGTATTTGTGTGTGCATGTAAATAGGTGTATATGTGTATTTGTACATGTGTATAAGTGTGTGTAAATATGTGTGAAAAAATCACAGAAAACTATAAAATCTAAAAGTAAAAAAAATCATTTTTATTGCTGTGAAATAGAATTTTATTGGTCGAAAATAGAATTTAGTGCCTATGAAATATGATTTAGTGGTTGTGAAATATACTATTGCCGGGAAATATAATATAGTGCCTGTGAAATATAATTTTATTGGTTGGAAATAGAATTTAGTGCCTGTAAAATATTATACTATTGCCGGGAAATATAATTTAGTACCTGTGAAATATAATCTTGCTGCTGTGAAATATAATTTTGCTCCTGTGAAATAGAATTTTATTGGTTGGAAATAGAATTTAGTGCCTAGGAAATATGATTTTGTGGTTGTGAAATATGGAAATATTGCCGGGAAATATAATTTAGTGCCTGTGAAATATAATCTTGCTGATGTGAAATATAATTTTGCTCCTGTGAAATAAGGTTTTGTTGCTATCAAATGTAATTTTATTGTTGTTAAATATAATTTTGAATTTTAAAATTGAATTTGGAGTTGGTGGGAGGAGACAAAAACAAGAACAGAAAAAAATTAAGAGAAAAGTAATAAATAAAAAAAAAACTGCTTTAATGTGTAATGTTTGTTAAATGGAGCAGTTTTTATTGGTAAATAGAGATTTGAAGGAGATGGAGGAAGGGTGGGTGGGTTGGTGTGTTTGATGGATTAACAATTATGGTGTTGATGGTGGTGGTGACGACGGCATGAAGGTAATGGTGGTGGTGAAGGTGAGGAGGTGGTGATGGTGTTGGTGATAATTGTGATGACGATGAGGGTGGGGATGCAATTACTGCTGCTGCTCATGATGATTGTGATGTTGATGGTGATGACTGTGTGATTGTGGTGATGACAAATGCCATGATAATGATGATGATGGTGTGAAGTTATTTAAACAATTTCTTCATATAATATTTTATTTTCCAACTTTATTCTTCTGAGGAAAACATGGAAAATTAAAAATAGAACATTTCATGGCTTAATCATTGAATAGTGATGGCGATGACGGTAGCTGCAATAATAGTTGTGATGGTGGTGGCAGTGGTGGTGGTGGTGGTGGTAGGGTAGTAGCTGTGGTGAGGTTGGTAGTGATATTTGTAGTAGTGTTGGGTAGTGGTGGTGGCTGTGCTGGTGGTCATTGTAATGGCATTGGTGGTAGTTGTTGTGGTGATGGTGGTGGTGATAGCATGAGT